>NW_007232168.1:602493-700290 GCF_000164805.1 Carlito syrichta | reverse complement strand
CCACTGCACTCCAGTCTGGGCGACAGAGTGAGACTTCAACTCAAAAAAATAAAAAATAAACATAAAGATGTGGGGAACAATTCGGGGTTAGGTTTACAAATGTTCATTATGCAGGTACCCTTGTTGATGAGGTGTGCAATTTTGATATAAAAAAGGTGAAGACTTGATAGTGATGAGAAGGTGTAGACATGTATCAATTCTCATATTCAGCTGATATGCATCTACATGGATTTAACTAATTGGTTATGATTTGCATCTGTTCTCATTGGACTTATATCTTACTATTTGTTAAATAGTTTAAATCTCACCTATGAGTGTGATGAAAAGTGATTGGTAGATATAGGCCATGTTTTAAAGGGTAGTACAGGCGAAATTTTGGAATTGATTATGATTGCAAAGGGGAGTCAATAAGATTATTATTCAGAAGGATGACACAATTAAATTTGTTTTCTAGAAATATGAGGAGAGACTCAAAAAATGGGATTTATTTATAAAAGTTGTGCATTTATTCTTACATGTGTTCCCTAAAACGTGATACCAAATGGTCAAAGTTTTCATCTAAAAGTTTAGAGAAACTTGTAACATGATTTATGGAAGGAATGTCCAGAGTTGTGGCAAATAGGTGACTCGTTCTTCCACCATGACAACACACCTGCCCACACCAAGCTGAGTGTTCAGTTGTTTTTACCCAAAAACAGCATGACCCCCATACCCCACCCTCCCTATTCACCCAAACTTGCACCAAGCAAATTTTGTTTGTTTGTTTCCCTGGATGAAAAAAGTCCTCAAAGGAAAATGTCTGGCCAGTGTAGAAGAGGTGAAACAAAAAACAGCAGAAACACCAAAAAGCATCATAATTGACAAGTTGAAACACTGTTTTGAGCAGTGGAAAGTGTCTTTGCATCAGATAAAGAGTACTTTGAATGTGACTGTAGTTTAAACATATAAAAATAAATACACAACATTTTATAAATAAATTATGTTTTTTGGGGTTCCTATTATATATATATATATATATATATAGTTTGTCTGTTTTTCTTTTTGAATGTAGTGTAATGGCACGATCATAGCTCACCATAGCTATGACCTCCTAGGCTCAGGAGATCCTTCAGCCTCAGTATTCCAAGGTGTGCACCACTATATCTGGCTAATTTTTATTGTTGTTGTTGTTGTTGTTGTTGTAGAGAGGAGGTCTCACTAAGTTGCCTAGACTGGTTGTGAACTTCTGGGCTTGAGCACTTCTACAACCTCAGCCTCTCAAATTACTTCCACCACGTCCAGCCAATTTTCTACTATATATTAACAGTGATCATGTGTATCATTTTTATAAGTCCACAGTCTCTCTAGGCTATTAGGAGTCCCTCATTCTCCACATTTGAATAATGATAAAATCCTCTTTATTCTGTTTTCTAATTTTCCATATCTGTCTCTTCATCATTCCCCTGCCATTTTCCTAGTTCTTGCCGTCATCACAATCCAGACCACTGCACTACCTTCCCAGTAGGATTTCCTCTGTGGTTACCCTCAGGTCACCCTCCCACATGGGCGCCAGAGTGACCTACCACCTACACCTGAACATATTAGTCCTCAGCTTAAAACTCTTCCACAACTCTGGATTCTTTAGGAGTACCTCTCAACTTTCCATAGAAGGGTATATAATAACCAAGAAGAAGAAGAAGAAAGCATATCCCAGGGTTTGGAATCTCAGCTTGAGCTGGCCTGCCACACAGGCAATGTTTCTCTACATTCTCTTAGTTGTATTGCATCAAACAAAGAGTATTTTGAATGTGACTGAAGTTTAAACATGTAAGAATAAATACACAATTTTTATAAATAAATAATACTGCTTTTAAAATAAATAAATTCTGTTTTTTTGAGGGGTCCTCCTTCATACACAACTGAGGAAAATGGAAAAGATTGCTTAGGAGGAAATAAAGGAAAAATTTTTAATTCATATCGTCAATCCAACCTAGCGAATAAGAGGAGTAAAATTAACTTCATTAGAAAGACTAATATCTACACCCAGAGTGCATTTTGTATTAAATATAGCACATTCTTTTATTTTAGATAAAATTAAAATATAATTATTCACTTGGGGGTTGAATAAGGAAGTATTTCAAATGCATTGCCCGTTCCAATTGCTTTGAACGTTATGTTCCAGGATGTTGAAGTCAAAAAAAGCTCCTTTGTTCTTGGTCTCCTCTCCACTGAGAATAACACACTCAAGCCTGCATGCCTAAATCTAACCAACACCCCTACAACTCTTTCTTCTTATGACCTAGCAGAAGCCCTTAAACCTTAAGAATTGAAAACAGTGGAGTTTATGAGCAAACTGTGACTACTTCTGAATAGATAAGGAAGGCATAAATCTCAATACTGCTGTATTCATTTTCACAGATAAAAAAGAAAAAATAACCTGTGAATCAGGAGTCAGCAAACTTTCTGTAAAAGGTAAGATAGCAAATATCTAAGGTTCTATGAGACATATAGTCTATGTTATATCTACTGAACTCTGCCATTGTAGCTTCAAGGCACACACAGATTTCATGTAAATGAGTGACTATGTTCCAATAAAACTTTATTTATAAAAACAGGAATTGAGCTGGATTTGGCCCATGAGCCCTACTTAGCTATAGAGTGATCTGTCATAGCGTCCTCCAACGAATAAATATATGTATATATACATATATGTACACAAATATGATAGTTTACATCTTCTGTGAATTCTACCAAATCATATCAGTCTTCTAGAAAACAACAAAAGAGCACATGCTTTTCACCTGCTTTTACCACAGAATAATATTGTTTACTTTTGTTTCTCCACAGATGTTTGCTTAAACACTTACAAAGCAGCCTCAAACTTTTCAATTTAGTAAAAACTAAAATTTTATCTAAGTGTTTTCCTGGAAAAAATAGTGCAATTTGAATAGTTTATTAATTGCTGAATTTTCTTGTTTACAGAAGTTGAATTGTTCTAGGTTTCATTAATTTTTTTTAAAAGGAGCAAACTTTTGTTAGAATTACCTTTAATCACTATTTTCTTTGTTAAAACTTATCTATCTTAATAGACAATAGAGGTAAAATAATAGAGAAATAGACATTAATGTAGTAAATACATTAATAACAGAGAAAACATATTAATATTTTATAACATAAGAATCAAATATTACTGAAATTGACAATGACCAAAAATTCAGAGATAATTTACCAGAGTGGTCAAGGATACCATTTACCTTCCAATGTTCTCATTGTCATTTATTGCCTGTGTTATCTAGAAAAAATTAATTGTCTCACACCACCTCATAGCTATTACCATCCAATTATTTTTTAAAATTTGTCTAAACAAATTTTAGAAGTGTAATCAGTCTGAAAGCCACCAGAACCTTTGAGATGTAGATGTCTTGAAAGCATAAGTTTTAGAAGAGGTCTTCAAAGTTATAGGCCGTTTTTATTCCTCATATAGAAATAAGATTCCGTCCAATAACATAAAGATCCCCTGTTCTTTTGCACATTTTCCGTTGTCAGACCTATAGGGCACCCAAGGCAACAGGTATTGTTTAAACTTCAGCTGCACATCTAGTAAGCTGAGTTGTCTTCTATGAGATAAGTAATGTCTTTGAGTCTCAGATTCTTCATTTATAAAGCCAAGTTAATAATATTCACTTCACAAAGGACTGAGAAAGATGAAAGATACATCTCATCCTTCATATCTCCACAGGGTTGTTTGAGAGGGATTTTCACTCTCCAGGAGGAAAAGTCTAGAAGGAAAAGACACAGCTTCTCCCCACCTTCTTTTCTCTCCACTGCCTCCTTCCTTTCTGTCATCTCCTGAGGAGAGTGAATAAACTGTCTGATAAGATTGGAGGAGTTGAGCATAAGTGACTCAGTCTGTTCTTTCTTTTTTTAATGGAGCCGTCTGTTCTCTCAACCTAAGAGTTTTTCGGTTGTCATCTGAAAGCCATCTACTAAAGCAGAAAAGTCCTATGATTGTCCAGCTCTGCCTGTGACTCTGGGGTTGAGGGACAATGTTGAGAAGTCTATTTGGTTATAGATCAAAGACCTGATATTCAGTTAGCTAATATACATTAACTCCATGACTCCTTTTTGCTGGTTTTCAATTTGAAAAAAGAGCTGTTGTTTAATCAACCTTTAAAACCCTGACAGTGAGGATTCATTGCAATAGTTCATGTGACAGAATGAATAAATTTGCTGTTATTCTAAGAACATTTTTCATTATAGTATAACCACATCTTCCTCTCCCTATTGTTTACAACACGGAAATGTTTTTAAAAATATAATATATGAAACCACTTATTATCAGTATAATTTCGCTGATTCTCCAATCTCCCCTTAAAACTTCTTGACCAACAGCCACCACCTCAACACACACCCCCCCCCACACACATATTCTCTTCTTCACTTTCCTCCAAATTTATTTTTTAAAAAAGGCCATCAAGTAATTTTTCTATTTTTAAGCTTTTAATTGTACTGCCTTAACATATTTTTAAAATTTATGTTCCAATCTTGGGAATGAACCTCTCAGCTTATTTCCTCCACTTGGCTTTAAGTTCTACCCATTTCCACATTTTTACAAATGTTATACTATTAATTGCCCCTTCTTAACTAACTAAATTCCCTATTCTACCTGGGTTTCAAATGTAAACAACTAATTAAACAAAGAAATCTATATGACTGGCCTTTGTATGCAATATGCCAATCCCATATGTCATAAAAAAAGAAAATATTTTTAAAGTATAAAGGTTGGCACTGTCTAAAACATCATAAACAAAATCAATATTAAATTACAAGACTAAAAACATTTTCAACATCTGTCAATGAAATATTCCTTAATTTATAATGATCTTTTATAAATCAATAAGGAAAAATGAGCAGAAAAAATGGACTAAGTGCATAAGTAGGTAGCTTTCAGGCAATAGAGATATACAGTATATCACTTACTAGCATATAAAAAGATGTAAAATCTGATTCATAATTTAAAAATTACAAATTAAAATATCATGATACCATTTTATCTTATAGATTATTCTCAAATAGCAAATAATTAAATAAGTCTTGGTAAAGTAAGATATAGAAATATATGTAAACTCTTTCCTTATAATAAAGTATGCTAGAGAAAAGAAAAGGTTATTAAGAAAATCATAAAATACGTTTATCCCTTATAAATTGGAAGTGAGTAATCATAAAGGTCTTCATTCTTTTCCTCTTCATGTTGAGTAGCTGAGGAGAAGAGGGGTCTGTTGGTCTCCTTGTCCCAGAGGTGGCAGGGTGGCAGAGGTAGAAGAGGTGGAAGGTAAAGCAGGAGAAGCAGGCCAGTTGGTATAATTATACAAAAATATATTATAAACTTTATTTAACATTTTTGTTTTATCTAAAAATGTTTCTATATAGTGCCAATCTTTCCACTGCTTGCTTTAGCTTCAGTGCTCATATTCAAGAAAAGCCAATGTCATAAATAAAACCCTCAAAATCAGTCCTGAAAACTGAAACCCTTCTGCAAAATAGGAAGTGTCAATTTGTTTTCTGGCACCGCTTCTTCTGTGTCTTCTTCCTCATTGTCTAGCACTGGTTCAGAAGCACGTACTTCTATCAAATTCTCCTCTGTTAATTCTTCTGAAGTGGTGTCTATTAACTCTTGACTTTCTCTAAGATCCCTTCAACACTCTCCACCCCTCACACATTTTTGTCATGTTCAAAATATCTTTTATTATTGACTGCTGCAAATTCTGTGAAGTCATACACAAAATATAGACACAGTTTTCTTCAGCAGGAATTTATTGTTTTAGACTTGATGACTTTTGCAGCTTGTTGTCATAGCAATGATGGCATCTTCAAAGGTGCAATCCTTCAGATTTTCATGATATTCTTTCTGTCTGGGTTTTCTTCCATAGTGTTGACCACCCTTTTCCTAGAGTACTGTGTATAATGAGCCTTAAAAATTTTTATTACTCCCTGATCTAGAGGTTGAATTACAGATGTTACTTTTAGGGGCAAATAGACCCCTTTAGTGCTTAACCTATGGGCTTCTGGGTGGTCATTGACATTGTCAAATCTCAAAAGAGCTTCAAAAGTCAGTTATTTACTGGCAAAGTCCTTCCTCACTTCAGAGGCAGAGCATCAATAGAACTAATCCAGAAAAAGAGTTTTTGTCATCTAAACCTTCTTGAATTGAAAGAGATTGAAAGCTAGTATTTATATTTGTCCTTCAAAGCTCAGGGATTTGCAGTTTTATTAATAAGGGAGGTCCTGATCATAAACCCAACTTCACTTTCACAAAACAGTAGTTAGCCTACCTCTTCTTGCATTAAATCTTGGTGCTCACTTCTCTTCCTTACTAGTAAATGTTCTCTGTGGCAATTTTTTTTCAGAATAGAGTCCCTTTTACCTCATTAAAACCTATTGAGTCGGATATCCTTTCTCAAAACCTATTGAGGCAGATATCCTTTCTTAATGGTGTCTGGGAACTCATCTGCTGCCTCTTTGTTAGCAGAAGCTACTTCTCCCATTATCTTTACAACTATTTAAGTCAAACCTCTTTTTAAAATTATCAAACTATCCTTTGCTGGCATTAATTTCTTCACCTTTAGATCCTTCACCTTCCTTTCACTTAAGTTTTAGAGAATGGTTTTGCTTTTTCTTGAGTCATATTAGAGTCTATAGTTTTTATAGCAATCTTGCATACCATAAAATCTTCATTTTCAGTATGAAGTATAAAAAGTATTTCGCAAAAACAGCAAGACTTCACCCCTGGTGGTGTAGCTACAGTAATGACTTTATACATTTCCTTTTCTTGTTTTAAAATGATCTTTATCTTGGAATCATTTATCTTGAATAAATGATTGAATAAATGATTAGTAGTTGGCTGGCAACTGCTGCAGCTGCAGATCTTAATATAGAGTACATATTAAACAATTCAACTTTCTCTTTAATGTCATTATTTTTCTCTACTTTAAGGGAGCACTTCCAGCATAAATCCCATGATGTTAGTCAAGGCTTATGATATTGCCCTAAACACAATTAAAAGTGCTCAAGAACCATACGCGATTACTTATTGCTGCAATGCGTAACTCACTGGAGAGATGAACCTCACACAGCTTTTTAAGTAGATACTCACAAGACTTGAGCTCACTGCAATAGCAACAGAAGGTGGCTGCAAAATTATCAAGTAGTACACTATGTACTAGTTAATTTGATGTAGTTATGATTTAATATTACATTTTTACATTTATTACATTTTTCTCAACTACAAATTGTACTGTGTATGGTCTGTGTTTGTGTGCATAAATTTTGATAAATTTTACATTTTTATAGTAGATTTGTTTATATTTTATTACAATAAGTGATAAAAATGCTTGCATCAACATCTAGTATATGCATTCATGGATAACTGTTTCTTAATTTTTAAAATATTTCTAGGCTAAGTGATTTGTCTAAACATTTTTTATATTGTCGCAAATCTCCAACAATTAAAAAAATATATTTATTGAAAGAATTTGTACATAAGTGGAACTGCATAGTGCAAACCTATTTTGTCCAAGGTTCTATTGCATTTGTATTATTCTCTATCCCTTACTTGTTCAAATTTCCAGAAACTGGCTTATATACCATGGGTTCATTTTTTTCTCTCCTACTCACTTTGTGGCCAATTCATTATCAATCTGCTTTTATTCCTTCATACAGCCACACCTTGCTAAATCACCAATTATCTCCACCTCTAAATCCAGAAGGCCCTTTCAGTATTATTTTCACTTGGTTTCCTGAAATCATTTTCCACTGGTGACCTCTCTGTTAAATACTCTCTTCCATTGGCTTGGATGACACAAATTCTCTTGGATTTCCTCCTTCATTTCTGGATATTTTCCCTATCTCCTTTTTAGAGTTCCTATTTTTTTAAATTAAATGTTGAGGTCTCTCGAAATCAACTTGTCAGAATTATTCTCATTAATTCTAAACTACAAGGTCTTTGGTTAATAAACAGATTATTCTGATGATTCATTCTGTTCTACTTACAGCCTATATGTCTTTTTTTTCCTTTTTGAACTCCAGACTTGCATATCATCCTGCCTACTTGACTATTTTTATCTCTGAAGTGCACCTGAAGTCAACTTATCCAAAACTGAACTCATGATCTTCTTTGTACTTTGTGCCTGATTTTTTCCAGTGATCTCAGTAAAGGCACCATCAATCAGGCTGTTACACAATATAAAAATCCAGGAGTCATCCTTTACATCTTTCCTGCATTCTTTCACAACATTCCAAATATCGACAACTCCTATAGAGCTTTAATCGGTAAGTAGCTCTTAATTTGCCAACTTTTTAACCATCCACATTGCCTTATTCTATAATAATGTCATCTATATGAAGGACACTGATTCTTTTGTGTCTGTTTTGTCTTTTTTTTTTTTTAATTGGAGTCTCACTCTGTCAGATGGAGTACAGTGGCATGAACATGACTCGACTCACTGGGCTCAGGTGATCATACTGCCTCAGCTTCTTGAGTAGCTGGAACTACAAGCACCTGGCTAACTTTTTTTGTGTGTGTGTGGAGAGGAGGTCTTGCTATGTTGCCTAGGCTAGTCTGGTGTTGAACTCCTGGGATCAAGCAATTCTCCCATCTCTGCTTCCCAAAGTTCTGGAATTATAGGTTTAAGCACCACGCCTGGCCCATCTTTCCTTTTCTGATCCATAATCCAATATTCCAGGGTTATCTTTTGGAAAGTCATATGTATCATATTTTCAAACCCCCCAAAAGCCTTCACCAATAGAAGAATAAAGATCAAAATGCAGTTCCCAAAGTGGTATCTCCTAGGTTCCTCTTCAAACTTCCTTTACTTCATGCTCCCTTTTCTCTCTATGCCCAACTGGTATGGTTCAGAGAGCTTTGCACATGGCCTGAGGCAGATATCTCTATACAAGGGGCTCTTTATAGCCTGAACATTATGCAGTTGGTCCATTCTTCTCAGTTCAAATTTAGATAAGCAGAAAACAAACTTCGCTCAAAGTAGAATATAGTTTGATTGATTTCATTTATGAATTTGTAATTAATTTGCAGTACAAATTCATCACAAACATCTTAATAACTTATAAGGACTTTTACGAGGTTTGTTAATTTTCAAAGTATAACCCAAGACAGCAAAACAAAGATACAGCAACATTAAACCAAGCGTATCACACATGTTGAAATATTTATGTAGCTAAAAACTGTGCTCTTTGTCACTTTGTATTGCTTAAAATGGATGAGTGTGGTATGTGACTTTGTTAAGTCCTTTAACCTTCTTGAGTCTCATTATTGTCTACTATAAAATTGAGATATTATCACCAATTCAAAGGTGTCTCAAACTTGACAGATCCAATATTTTTCAAAGCAATAAATGAATCTTTCTCTTTATTTCTTGCTTCCTCTTGCACTCTCTCTCCTATCGTATCTTGGGCACTTTTTCTACCACACACCTCCCAACCTATTTATCTTTGGTAAATACGGGAATGCAATTATCCCATGATTCAACCCAGCAATCCCACGGCTGGGTATATACCCAAAGGAGCACAAATTGTCCTACCAAAAAGACACACTCATAAGTTTAGCACGGCACGATTCACAGTAGCAAAGACATAGAACCAACCTAAATGTCCATCAGTTGCTGACTACATAAAGAAAATGTGGCATACATACACCATGGAATACTACACAGCTATAAAAAATAACCAAGGATATTTCTTTTGCAGCAACATGAAGGGAACTGCAGGTCTTTATTCAAAGAGAACTAACTCAGAAACTGAAAAGAAAGCACTGTATATTCTTGCTTATGTGGGAGATAAAAACTAGAAATAATAGATAATGGGAACATCAAAGGGGGGAAGAGAAGAGGAATGGTTTAGGAGCTACCTATCAGGTACAGTGTTCATTATCTGGGAAAAGTTCGATTCCCGCCTGTATACAATGTGCTCATGGAACAAACATGCTCTTGTACACTCAGAATGAAAAATGTTTTAAGTTTAAATTAAAAGTGAAAAATAAATTTAAAAAATAAAATAATTTTAATTCCACACTACAATTTAATGACACTGAACAGCCCAGTGGAAGATAAGTACAAACATGCCTTGTTTTATTGCACTTCACTACATTTGGCAGATGTGTTTTATACAAATTGAAAGTATATGGTCACCCTGTATACAGTAAATCTACCGCTGCCATTTATCCAACAGTATGTGCTCACTTTATGTCTCTGTGTCACATTTCGGTAATTCTCACAATATTTCAAACTTTTTGTTATTATTATATTTGTTATGGTGATCTATGATTAGTGAACTTTTTTGATTTTGTTATTATTTTAATTGGCACAATGATAATAATTGTACACATTTATGATGTACTGTGTTATATTTTGGTAAATGTTTATAATAATCATGTATAATGATCAACTGAGGAAAATAAATATCTCCATCAACTTAGACAATTATCATTTCATTTATTGGGGATATTTTACAATTATTGTTTTAGGGTACCATGAATCATGTCCACGTAAGACAGCAATAAATGCTGTGTATTATGATTGCCCTACTAGGCTGATCTTCTCTCTTTTCCTATCTTCAGGCCTCCCTAGCACTAGAGACACAATATTGAAATTAGGCCAACTGATAACCCTGCAGTAGCTTCTAAGTGTTCAAGTGAAAAAGTTGCATGCTTCTCACTTTAAATACAAAGAATGAGATGATTATGCTTAGTGGAGAAGGCATGATAAAAACAAAGACAGACCAAAAGCTAGACCCCTTGCAATAGTGAGTCAAGTTGTAAATGCAAAGGAAAAAATCTTGAAGGAAATTAAAGTGCTACTCCATTGAATGCAGGAATAATAAGAAAGAGAAACAACCTTATTGCAGATATGGAGAAAGTTTTTGTGGTTTGAGTGGAAGACCACACCAGCTACGATGTCCCCTTAAATCAAAGTCTAGTTCAGAGCAAGACTCAAAGTCTCTTTAATCCTATGAAGGCTGAGTGATGTGAGGAATCTGCTGAAGAAGTATAATGCCAGCATAGAATAATTAACAAGTTGTAAGGAAAGAAGCCCTCTCCACAATATAAAAATGCAAAGTGAAGCAGCAAGAGCTGATCGATGGGAGAAGCTACAGCAAGTTATCCAGAAGATCTAGCTAGAAAATTGATGAAGGTTGCTACACTAAACAACATGTTTTCAATGTAGATGAAACAGCCTTCTATTGGAAAAAGATGCCATCTAAGACTTTCATAGTTAGGAAGGATAAGTCCAAACCTGGCATGAAGCTTCTCTGTTAGGGGCTAATGGAGTTGAAGAATTTAAGTTGAAGCCAGTGATCCTTTATCATTCTAAAAAGCCTGGGACCATTAAGAATTATGCTAAATCTCTGCCTGTGCTGTTAAAATTAAATAACAAAACATGTATGATGCCTAATTGATGACAGCATGGCTTACCAAATATTTTAAGCCGACCATTGAGACCTACTGCTCAGAAAAAAAGATTCTTTTTAAAATGTTACTGTTCATTCATGATGTGTTTAGTCAACCAAGATCTCTGTTTGCAGTATCCAAGGAAATGAATGTTGTTTTCATGCCTGCTAACACAGTATACGTTCCACTATCTATAAATCAAGAAGTAATTTTGACTTTCAAGTCTCATTATTTCAGAAATATATTTCATTAGGCTATGGCTGCCATAGATAGTGATCCCTTTGATGGATCTCAGAAAAATAAATGGAAAACTTTCTGGAAATGATTAAGTACTCTAGGTACCATCTGTGATTCATTGGAGGTGGTAAAAAATATAAACAGTAACAGGAATTTGGAAGAAGTTGATTTCAACCTCCACGAATGAATTTGAGGAGTTTAAGACTTCAGTGGAAGAAGTCACTACAGGTATGGTAAAGTAGCAAAAGAACTATCATTAGAGGTAAGGCCTGAAAATGTGAATGAATTCCTGCAATCTCATGATAAGTCTTGAATGGATGAGAAGTTGCTTCTGAAAGATGAGCAAAAAGAGTGGTTCCTTAAGATGGAATATATTCTTCATGAAAATGTTGTGAACATTGATGAAATGACAGCAAAGGATTTAGAATAGAACCTAAACTTAGCTGATAAGGCAACAGAAGACTTTGAGAGGACTGACTACAATTTTGAAAGTGGTTCTACTGTAGGTGATATCAAACATCACATACTACAGGGAAAGTTTTCATGAAAGGAAGAGTCAATTGATGTGGCTAACTTCATTGACGTTTTTCTTGAGAAATTGCCACCGCTACCCCAACCTTCAGCAACCATGACTCTGATCATTAAGCAGCAACACTGAGGCAACAACCTCCACCTGCAACCAAAATCATTACTCTTTAAGAGGGCTGAAATAATCATTAGCATTTTTAGCAATGAAGTATTTTGAATTAAGGTATGTACATTGTTAACACATAATGCTATTATACACTTATTGGGATACAGTATAGGGCAAAGATCACTTTTACATTCACTGGGAAACCCCAAAATTGGTGTGACTTGCTTTATTGTAATATGTATTTATTGCAGTCATCTAGAACCCAACAAACATTATTACCAAAGAATGTCTGTATATTTGTTTGCAAATGACTTTATTTGTAATAGATATTCTAGTCATATGCAAGAATAAAGAATAATATATACTTTTTGGTAACAGTCACTATTATAATTTTACTCAAAAAAATGTGTTTGCAATTTCATTGGCAAATATATTTATTAGAGCAAGCTCTTATCATTACTATTTTGAAAAAAACGTTTTGATGTAGACTGACATCCTACTAAGAAATGCTACTTATAATTCCAAAATACACTGGAAGTTAAGTTACATTTCCTTTTATGGTCTAACAATAATAATTTTATTAAAGCTTAGAGATTCTCAAAGTATACAGTTAAAAGTAATCACAGACAAAATAAAGCTATCTTTAATTAGTTAATTTGCTAAAAAAAAACAAACCCATTCTTGTCTAAGTTGTATTCAAGTTTATGTCTTGTGAATAATATATTTTAAATAATTCTTTTCCAAGACAGTGTATTCATTCTAGAAAAATAAGCTCATTTAGAAATGCCATTACTGTTTAGATTATCGATCTCAACCTGCTGTCTGGGCCAGCATGTTTAGTAAGATTATTTCAGGGAACTGAACAGTACATTTTAATTGGCAATGGGACAACAGACTACCCAGAGCTCAAATGGGAAGACCTAGTGGTTAGGTCTATATCACTCTAACAGTCTGTTGATGTGCAGCACAGATGGTGAGATATGTTGATAGATGAGATTGTCTCAGTAGCAGGGTTGCCTTAGTCTTGCCAAACATGTTAGTTGAATGACCTATTAAACATGGCTGAACCAAGGCAGATAGAAAGATTTATAAGTAACTACAGCTGTCAAATGTGGAACTTTCTAGCAAATCTTATAATATAGTCTCTTTTTCTTATAGCTTTGACTTTCAGTTCCTAAGACCATTCATCCAAGTTTGAGTCAGGGGAGAGAAGGGGCAATGGGAAAATATATGGAAACAATATCACTTTAGAATACTAAGTGGAGTTGTAGGGTGAACTAAATAAAAATTTTTAGGAGGTAGCCTATATAAAATGCAAATTAAATTAAATTTATCTAAGACCTATTTTTAAAAAATAAACCCAAGGTCTATATAGAACCAGAGTCTGCTATCAGATAATAACTTCTCCCCTGTTTCTACTCAGGAGACAGATTAGTAGAGAAAAGCACTGGATTATGAGTCATGGTGCTTGGGCCCTTGTGTGCCCTTGAACATGTCTTCAAACTTTGGGGTGTGTCGGTGTCATCATTTGTAAAATTAGAGTAAGTAACTTTTCTAAACTTTTTCTTACAACTACCTAATTTTGCTTTTCTGTTCCATAACAAGTATCAATATGTATTGGGTCTTAGAGGTTTTGTTCCTAAAATGGAGATTATAACAGTACTCAATATTCAGGTTGCTGTTTGATTATTATTTCGTAAAACTTATTATCTTCTATCTAACATATCTATAAGCTCCATAATGGCAATAATTGGTGTTCTTTTGTTCACCAATTTACTCCAAATATTTTAACACATAGTAGACACTCAATAATTGTCAAAATAAAGATTAAATGAAACAATGCATGTAAAGTACTTAGTGTAGGAATTGGCATAAGGCATTTGATAAATAGTCCTATGAATGGTTCTGATAAATGCTTTTATTAACAGTCACAGAGCCATCTCACTTAGAAAGTTAGAAGACGTAGAGATGTTTCAAAGAAAAGTTGGAGGGGACTGAAAACCATACTGTTGTTTTCAAATATTTGAAAGAGTATGTTACTTTTAAAGGAAAGAATATGTGCTAAGAGGTAGAAACTATAGGCAAATATTTTAAAAATTTAGAGTAAGGAGGAACTTTCTAACAAATCTGCTCAAAAATTAAATGAACTGGTACTCAAGTAAATTTTGAATTATTACATAACTAGTCAATGAAGGGATAAAAAAATCTAATTAAATGTTATACATTTATTATGCAATTAATTAAATATAGAGTATGAATGTGTATTTAGCATATACAAAATAAAATTTTAACTATACAAAAGATTTACCATTATAGTGTTTCTGGTAATAAAAATCACAGATAGAAAATGGCAAATAAAGCTAGGCTCGGTGCCTCAGCCTGTAATCCCACGCCTTTGGGAGGCTGAGGTGAGTGGATTGCCTGAGCCCGCGGGTTCGAGACCCGCCTGGGCAACTTGGCGAGACCTCATCTCTACAATAAATCAAAAATTAGCCGGGCGTGGTGGCATGCACCGGTAGTTCCAGCTACTTGGAAGGCTGAGGCGGAAGGATTGCTGGCGCCCAGCAGGCGAGGCTGCGGTGGCTGGGAGTGGCCACTGAACTCCATTCTGGCCACTGAACTCCAGTCTGGGAGTGGCCACTGAACTCCAGTGGCCACTGAACTCCAGTCTCGACAGAGTGAGACTCCAACTCAAAAAAAAAGAAAATGGCAAATATACTAAACACTAATCTGCATTTATTTTTACCAAATAAACTAAATGAATGAAAAATAAATGATGCTGATTTGTCTTTTTAATGCTAGCAATAGGAGCAAATACTAGCTGTAGAGTCTTTTACTTTCTATCAGAAAAATAGAACTGTTTAGAACCCCTTTTCTCTTTTCTGTTCCTTTTGCCCCAGTGGTAACACTGCACTTTTGGAATACAGTATAAGAATATTGGCAGTAGGCACGTTCGTGGGTTGTATGACACTAACTGGCACTTCACTCCTGCCAACTAGGGATGATTTTGACAAAATGTGTGACATCAATAAAAAAAGGAACCTAACTCACTATCATTTTTTGAAGGATGTGTGGCCTCATACCAAAATAGTCCCATCAATCTATTGCCATTATATTAGACAGAATACAATTAGGTACATAACATAACTCTTATAGTCTTCATCCCAGCTGGAGCTAAGCCTGATCACAGAAAATCTGTTAAGCACCCCAGAAAATAAAAAAAGTATGCTTTCTTTAATGAGCCATACAAAGTTAATAACAAGTGAGTTGACTTTCTATTTTGGACAGAAATATGGAGAAAGATGAAATGGTTTCCAAGGATTTTGCTATTCCTTAAATTGGTTGCCTGTTAAAAAAAAATATGTGATGCATGATCACTTTTTAAAGTTACAGAATGAAAAAGCTACCCAACCACTGATAAGTCCCAGTGTTACCATCTCAAGAGTGAACTTCATTCATACATTCAAAACTCTGGTATTGTCATACTGATTCAAAACTCTGGTATTGTCATACTGACTGAGATAGTTAATTTCATGTGTCTCTTTTCCTGGGCTGGGCCATAGGTACTCAGATGTTTTACCAAACATTATTTTGACTATGTATGTGAGGGTGTTTCTGAATAAGATTGCTGTCATATGGATGTACCTCAATCAATTCACTGAAGACCTAGATAGAAAAAAAGACTGAGTTAACTTATTTTGCCTGACTACATGAAATGGAACAATCCTAACCTAATCGGACTGAAACATTGGCTCTTCTTGATCATACACTTACTAGCTCTCATACTGAAACTTAACACTGTCCACGCTCATGATTTTAAGATGTTTGATCAGGGATCGAGACTACACAATGGGTCTCTAGCTTTCCAACTGTAGATCTTGAAACTTCTCAGACTCTTTAATCGCATGAACCCGTTCCTTGTAACAAATCCCATATATTTTTATATTATATGTGTACATACTTTTGGTTCTGTTTCTCTGGAGATCTTGACTAATACACTGATTCAGCAACATCAATAGGGAATAGACTGAGTTGTGCCCATCAAGTGAATTGTCCAGATAATTAAACTCACTCTGTGTAGAAGTTAATGTTTTAGTACCTTGACTAGTACCAACACAAGTGATCATGCACAGTAATAACACTTCTGCAACATAAAATAATAAGCCAATTTCCCATTGTTTAAAAAGTTAGCTCTGAAATCAGATCCTCACTTTCAAACCTAAAGTTCTGTGATTCTATATTATTAACCAAGTTTATATAAGTCATTATGAAAATCAATTTCAAAAGTAACTATGTATTTGATATATTTACTTCCTGAGATAATTACTCAGGCATTTAAGAAGCCATCTCATTTTGTTATATTGTTTTGAGGACTTCAGAACTCATCATCTTCATTTGTTGACTCCTGTTATTATCATTAATCAGTACATGGAATATCTATTTATTTTCCATAATTTTCTCCAGGCAATGATGTTTTATGATATTTAAGCACTACTTCTACTGCACAGATTAAGCTTCCAAAGCATCTGTCTTTTTACACCAAAAGCTACCCTTTGATGCTGCCAAGTTCCTGGTATTAACTCCAAGTGAATTTTTTTCATCATCACTCACCTGCCCAGAAGCAGAAATTCTCCTGCTAGACCCAGGCGTCTCATAGCCATCAGCAGACCTCGCACCGTCATGCCCTCACAGAAGCAGGCCACCACCCGGGCCTTGGGCAAGTGACTCATGAGCTTCTTCAGCAGCTTATCAAAGCTCTGCTCCCCCGCATTGCTGTAGATTTTGTAAGAGTGGGCGATGCAGATCCCTTCCTTTGCTGACATATCTTTGAAGGCTTCCATTCCACTTTCTCCATAGTTGCCTGTGTGAAAAGATAGATAAGCAGAGGGGTAGTGAAATGAGAGTATTGTATTAATTGGATATAATAAGAAGCAGGAGTGTTGGGAACATGAAGGCCATTGATGGCATTGGACTTCGAAGCTGAAGACCTGAATTTGAGTTTTTGCTCTTGCACTGAATTGCTCACTTTGGGGAAATTACAATTGAACTACATTATGCATTGATCTTTTATGTTTTCACTGAGATAAAATAATATAAAAAGTGCAAGCAAATCAGCTTCCCTTTTTGACCTAAAAAAATTATATTCTAAATGTTGGATGATGGGAGATGTTTTTCTGCTATTTTTTTTTCATTCTATTCTTCCTTTTACTTTTCATTGATGATTATTTCAACCCACTGATGAGGTTTTTATACTTGAACATAGGGTACATATATGTAGTACCTATACTTTTTGTAGCATAGATGTTTCCATATAGATATTTTATAGAGTATTATATTTCACATATATTAATTATATTTACTTTAATGATCATGATGATTTATGGTTTGGTCCTAATTGAAAAACTTTGATCTTTGATTAAGAGGCAGTCTTTTCACAGATATGGATGAATAATTTCAAAGTCCTTTGTAAATTTGGGGCTAGGGAATGACGGTAATCTTTTAAAATTAATTTAAAATAGGGAATAATATTGACAATCAAATATGTGCCAGAAAGTATATCAGGACCTCTACATATGTGATCTTACTTAACTCTCACAGTAGTATATTGATTGGTATTTTAACCATCATCCCATAGACAGGAATGTGGAAGTAGTCCGATCCACATTTGCCCAGAGTTACATGAGCAGTAAATGGGAGCTTCATTCACAGACCTACTATTGTAGGTTCTACTCCCTCCACTTGTCTATGGCTGAATCTTAGGAGTCTTTTTTTTTTTTTTTTTTTTTTGAGTTGGAGTCTCACTCTGTCGCCCAGACTGGAGTGCAGTGGCCGCTCCCGGCCACCGCAGCCTCTACCTGCTGGGCTCTGGCGATCCTTCCGCCTCAGCCTTCCAAGTAGCCAGAATTACAGGCATGTGCTACCACGCCCAGCTGATTTTTTGATTTATTGTAGAGATGAGGTCTCGCTGCCCAGGCGGGTATCGAACCCACGGGCTCAGGCAATCCACTCACCTCAGCCTCCCAAAGGCATGGGATTACAGGCTGAGCCACCGAGCCCGGGCTTAGGAGTCTTAGAATTCCAATTATATCTGTATTTCTCTTTCCCATTTAAAGGTCATGGTGCTTCAACTTTAGATATTTTTGGAGTACTTAAGGCACTATAAACCATACAAAGCTCATTTTCTGAGTTTTCAAAAGATTAGGTGGATGGGAGTATTGCTTTAAAGAATACAGGAGACTGTTGAAAAATAACTAGACTGTAGAACATATAAGGATGCTACTAGACTAAAATCAACTAGACTTGAAAATTGAAATTCCATCAGAAGGAATAGATATCAAATGAATAAAGAGCAGTAGGCATTCAATGATATAGGCTTCACTATAAGCCTATAATAAAAATCACTTATAAATAACTTCATGTGTATAACAGTTTGATTTTTGGAAAGTCAGTTCATAGGTATCAGCTCACTGCTCCTTACAACTCTGTGATACAGGTTAATATCTCCCCCTTATACAGCTGAAGTTCTACAAAGCTAGTAGTAGGTGGCAGAGTCTTAGTTTGAACATTCTTTTTTATTCTTGGCCCTTTGTGTGCCTCAATAGTCTTGGGAATTGTAAATTCTTATGATTATTACTATATAATATACTGAAATTATATATGAAAGATAATACTATATAAAATTTTTATATAGCAACCATAGGTGGCTTGCTGCAAATGAGATTCTCAAACTTTGTTTGTGGATTTTTGGAAGTTTTATCTCCATGGACAAACTGCAGAGGGCAAAGAAAGCAAACCAACCTGAGTCCCAGCCAAAAATGCTGGTAGGCTACTACATCTTTTTCCTTCTTATATAGAATTAATATCAACAAGAAGCCTCTGTGATGATGGCAGGTGGGCAATCTAGTTATTTTGCAATTAGCAAAGTTTAAAGGGCACTTTCTGAAAATTGTAACAAGGAGCTTAAATTACTATTAGGTTTACATGAATCTGAGTAATCTATTATTCTTTGGTTTATTTTAGTCAACTCTGTTTTTCAACAGACTGTCTTGGACTTAATGTTTTGATTTAATGCTGAGGCATTTGTATAAATAATTTAAAATTAAGCATAATAGTTGTGATGGGAATAATAAAAATTCTCAATACATTCACACTTAAACAACAAAAGGTGCCTGACAAATTCAGATTCTTCAGTGGCTTGTTCCTAACAATTTTGTTTGAACATTGTTTTTGTTTCTGCAGTATATTGTGTAAAAGCAGTTTGAAAGAATAAAGAAAACTTTATTACTAGAGAACTTGAGTTCAAATTCAGTTTGGATAGTCTCTTTAGTCTCAACTTTAATAGCTGAAAATCCGAAGTAGCACTGATTTAAATATATTTTAAATTAATTATTTATCTATTTTTACAGAGATGGGGTCTATGCTATACAGGCTGGTCTTGAACTCCTGAGCTCAAGCAATCATCCCACCTCAACCTCCCAAAATGCTGAGATTATAGGCATGAGCCACTACACCTGGCCAATATTTTAAAATTATATTTAACATATGTAAAATATCTGTTAGATTGCCTGAACCCAATTAATTATATTTACTAAAATTATAAAGAATATTCTAGACAGCTACTCTCTTCTGGAGCATCCAAAACAAATAGTGGAACAAATGAATTACCACTGAATATTAGACTAAATAATAAGCTTAAATCATAAGAAAGAAACATGATCTTTCTCAGAGGAAATCCCAAGCAGTACTCTTTAATATTAAAAATGGCAGGAAATACAGAAAAAATTTCTACTCAACTTAGCAGTGAACCTAAAACTGCTCTAAAGATAAAGTCTATTATTAAAAATTAAAATAGGAGACAGTTTTAACACATGTATGAATAAAAATTTTACAGAAGAATAATTTTGATATACAAAAATTCATTGTAAGATGAGAATTACAAATGAGAATATATATTTCAATGAAATGGAAAAGACTGAATTATGATTTTTAGTAATTGACAGAAATACTATATTCTGAAATTACGCATTTTAAAATATGAGAAAGCTACATACAAAATGTACACAGGCTTCTTGAAGAATAAGAATGAGAAGATTTCAAGTAATAAGTAGAATGAGGATAGATCTGAGGAAACAAGTATTTCTTCTTCAGTAAGAAATCAAGTCATTGAGAAAGCAAGCTATGATGTGAAATATAAAACTAACATGTGTCTTCAGTTTAAGTGACTGGGAGAAGTGAGAGGGAATTCATAGAACATTCTTCTTCAGGTAGCAGAAGGTAGATAGCTTGGAATTATGAGAAGAAAACATAACCATAGCCCAATGACTTAACTCTTAGCTCATACTCTTCACAGTTATGATGATGCAATGCCAATCACTAATTTTCAGCTTTAAGAAACCACCTATAGACAAAGTGAAGAACTCATTGTGCAATAGACTATATCTGTTATAAATCTTTACAATTACAATAAAGAGAAAGATGACAGAGGCTGAGAGGTGGAAGCAAGGAGAGCTGATGGGAAGGGGAAGGGCATGAAAATCCTCCTCACAATTTGGAATCAAGATATATAGAAAATAAAAGGTATGTGATTTGGGGAATTATCTGAAGCTAAAAAAGCAGGAAGGTAGGTAATCTAGTGATATAAATATATTAAGAATATTTTGGTAAGAGATAATGTCTATAGTCATTAAAAAGCAGGCATTTTTTAAAAAGTAGGTATATATTCATATTACTTAGAGATATGGAGGTGAAAATATAAAAAGTTTCAACACTCTTTTACTGTAAACTCTTCTGCACTATTTGATTTTAAAAAATACAAAAGTATAAATTTGATGAAAAAAATTGGTTGAAAAGGGAGAGTAGACTTAAATAATTTTAAATGCATCTTTACTTCTCTCTAGTCCTACATTAGGAATTTGTCTTTACTGCTCTCTGTGTATATTTTTAGGAATCAAAAATCATTATTATTAGTGACAAATTATAATTATATATGTTTATAGAATACTAAGTGATATCATATGTATATAAAAATGTGGACTGATTCAATCAAGCTAATTAATATGTTCATTACATCAAATACCATTTTTTGTGGTGAGAATATTTGAAACTTATCCTCGATAATTTTGAAATATACATTATTATTAACTATCGTCATCACGCTGTGCAATAAATCTAAAACCATTTATTCCTCCGCCTGACTGAAACTTTGTACATTTGACCATTTCCTCATTTCCCTTCTGGTAACAGCCATTCTACTTTTTGCTTCTGAATGCAATTGTTTTAGGGAACCTTTGTACACTGTTGGTGGGAATGTAAATTAGTACAACCATTATGAAAAGCTGATGGATATTCCTCAAAAACCTAAAAATAGCATTACAAAATGATCCAGCAATCCTACTTCTGGGTATATTTCCACAGGATTTTATCTGCTGTCTTATATTTATGGCAGAATTATTTATAATAGCCAAATTATAGATTCAACCTAAGTATCCATCAATGGATAAATGGACAAAGAAAATGTGGTTTATACATACAATGGAATACTACTCAGTCTTAAAAAAGAAGGAATGCTACCTTTTGCAACAACAGGATAGGAATATTATTTACATTTGTATTACTAATGCCTCAGTAGGAACTGTTAGATAATGAACACATATTGAACAAAAGAATAAATGAATGAATGAACAAATACATTAATCAAATTAATTAATCAATGCCTGCTGAGTAGTTTTCAGATGAAAATAATTGTCCAATTGACTATGTGACCTGCAATCAGAATTGTAACATTGTGCCTAGGAAATGTCACTCTCATGAGCCGAAAGAGGGTTAGAACTGGAAGAGAGTTGCATAATAACGTATCAGAATATTTTTTCCCTGAGGACTTCAGTTTTCCCTCAGATAAGAATAGTTTTTTATTTTTATTTTTTAGATTTTTCTATTTTAAAGATATGGGATACAATTCAGGGTGAGGTATACAAGTGTTCATTATGCAGGTCCCCTTGTTGATGAGGTGTTTCCCCGCTCCTCTGACAGTTTCCCACTACTGCCAATCCCGCCCCCCCCCGCCCTCCAGCAGTTTCCCACTACTGCCAGTCTCTTTCTTATAGTATTATATTTTTTTCAAAGTCCACTTATGAGTAAGAACGTGTGGTACTCAATTCTTTGTTTCCGTGATAGATCCCTCAGTATTACAGACCTAAGTCCATCCAAGTGGCTGTGGAGTTCATAATTTTAAAGAAGGGCAAAAGAATAGTACTAATGATAAACCTAAAATACTGTTTAGAGCAAGTTGATTGCACTAATTCTATTTGACCTATATTGTGTCATTCATCTGCATTGGGTCTATAAAGCACACAATGAAAACAGGACTTGTTAAAGAACAACTTTTCTAACCTAAGAGTCTGTGTATCTGATTTGTATGTTAAAAGTCACTGAACAATGCTTTGGTATGTAATTTATAACCGTAGATGAAAGACATTTCAGATAGTACTAACTCAATACTATCAACCGGTGCACTGCAGTGGCTACTTTAAGATAAAGCTAATGAAGTATAGCAACATCGATGTAATATATTTATTGAGACATTTTGTGGTTCTGGAAAAATATTCATTAAAGAAAAAGTTCCAATGTGTAAGTCTTTTGTATGTCATGGAAAATATCATAGGAATCAAAATTAAATGACTAGAACTACATTTAAAAATATATTTCTTTTCTCTTATTTTTTTCCTTTTTTTTCATTGTACTCTTATTTCCCCCACCATAATCAGACCCTCATTATTCCTTGTATAGGAGCTTGCGTGGTAACATCACCTCTGTCATCTTGCTGTCTTTCATTTTCCAAACCCTACCAACCACTATTTTTAGAGTCTTATTTTTTACTATTTTATTTCATATGTAACTTAGATGCCCCACCTAGTTTTACTTATTTATTTTTATTAATGCTGTTCTTTACACCTGGTATAACTTTTCTCCATTTCTTCTATGTTGAAATTTTACCTATTTTTTCTGGCTCACTTCAGTTCCCCAGACTACCCTTTTAGGATGAAGACCACATCTTCTACTTGTTGCCATCAAGTGAATGCTTGTGGGACTAATCATGGCCTATTCCACCATGCTTTCTAAAGACCCCCCCCATTGAGACAGTATTACTTTATACACTAGTTATTCATTCAATATAAATGTATTAATTAGCTGGTATGTATGAGTACAATACTATCAATATGGTAAACTTTAAGCATGTACATATCTTAGCCTATTGATCTATTTTATAATACTAAGAGGCATAATTTCTGTCAATTATAATTGTTAGAAAAGTTTTTTCTAACGAGATGACAGAGGTGATGTTATCACACAAGCTCCTATACAGGGAGCCTTTATGACAAGGCTTCCTTCAACTTTATGACAAGGCTTCTCATTCTCATGATTTATTTGATGTTGAAAACTTGCTTAAAAATACAAATCATAATGCCAACATTTATTTTTAGAAGACATAACCCAATTCAAATAATATGTTTTGTCATAGTAATTCTAAAATTTCTCAGACTCAGATAATGAGTTAAGATGTTTAGCATTATACTGAATTAGGTGCAAGTTAATATATATATTTTATACTATATATGTTACCCTGTGTGTGTGTGTGTGTGTATAATTATGTTCAACTTAAAATATATATTCTATACTATATATGTTATCCACTGTGTGTGTGTGTGTGTGTGTGTGTTATGTGTGTGTGTGTGTGTGTGTGTGTGTAATATTTTGGATGTTTCTACACATCTTACTTTCCAAAACCGTAAAGCCCTTTAAGGTAGTTAATACATGTATTTAATTACATATCGTCACATGATAGGTACTCAGGTATTTCTTGAACAAAAAAGTGGTACAGAAAAATAAGTAAAAAGAAAATTTTGGAAGAGTAAATATATTTGTTCTATGCAGAACATCAAGTGGATACTAAGAGAATGTAGAGGCCCATGCCTGTAATCCCAGCACTTTGGAAGGCCAAGGCAACAGGATTGCCTAAGCCCAGGGTGCAAAACCAGCCTGGGCAACCTGACCACGAGTGGTGGTGCACACCTATGGTTCAGGCTATTTCAAATGCTGAGGCAGAAGGATCGCCTGAGTCCAACAATTTGAGGCTGCGATAGCTGTGATTGTACCATTGCACTCCAGCCTGGGTGACAGGGTGAGACTCCAACTCAAATAAACACATAGATAACTCAGAAAGTACTGACTTTAGGAAACGCCAATGAACTGTAAAGAAAAGTGATGAGTTTGAACTTCCACTTTAGAACATTATTTTTCATCTTAGTTGGTCTAAATTATCTTCTACCAAAAAGGAAATTAAGAATCCAAACACAAACAGGTATTTAAAAATATATCCCAAATGGCTTTTACTACTTATATCCTCTTGCTACTGTGAACATGGTGCAATTTATTGACAACTATTGGTGAAGTTATTTCCCATGTGATTTGCAACATCAGCGAGGCATGATACCATCCCCTAAAAATAAGTGTAGGCAGTGCCCAGTCTGTGCATCCTGTCCTTTGATAGGGGCCAGAAATGTTCATCATAGGATCTTAGCTCAAACTGCCCATGTGAACAGGTTGTGACTTAGTTAAACTAGTGATTTAGTTAACTAAAAGTGTCAGGAGTAAGAAACGCCTGACAGTCAAACAGGTTTTTTATTTTGTTAATATATTTTATAAAATTGTTCTCCTAAAAAAAAAGGTCTTTTCCTCTATTAAAGATACATATGCAAGGAATATAACATTTCACTCTCTATATTGCACTCATTTGTTTGTTTATCTCCTTCTACTAGACAATAAAGTTCTCCAAGGCACATATTTCTATCATCAAAACAAAAAAGGTATACATATTTTTGTTGGATAGAAAGAAAGAAAAAAGTTAAACAGCTCAAGGAATATATTTAAAGAGGGATACATAACAGAATATTAGATGTTTACGAAGGTAGACATAAGATTACTGTGAAAGTTTTAAAGCCAAAAGACTAAAATAAAAAGGTATCATAATTTATCATATAACCTCATCAAGATTCCATGACTTACTATTAATTCATGGCTATGAAAAACTTAGCTAACAAGCAGATCTACAAGTTTTGGGCAATGACTGAATTATTTGCAATCCTTTTCTGGAATTTTTCTATAACATTACCCATATAGCTGAGTATTAAGCATGAGGATCTCATTCAGTGTGTTTTATTATTGAAGATACTAGAAGGATCTCATTTAGCAAAGTTGCTTTAGATATTACTCTGGCAATAGATTGTAAACAACATTTGAGCAGTACTCCAATAGTGAATTCAGGAAAAACGTTGCTGGTATAACATGATTATTTATGTAGTAACAGTATATATCATAAATTATATGCTAAAACTATGTTCAACTCCGCTTATGGATTTTTAATGATAAATATAAAATATTGTTTAAAAGAATACTAATCAGGGCTACTGGATATTGTCATAAATGTACATGCCAAGTAGTTTGTCAAGTGGTATGCTGAGTGAACTTTTCTTTTGGCTGTCAAGTATAGAGCTAGAAGTTTGCCCTTAAGAGCAAAACTAGATGTTAACCATAAAGATTTGTATATGGCAGAGGACAGGAAAGCAAATCAATAAAAGAAGAATACGTGGTAGTTATAACTGCCATCCATGTCAAAGACAATATATGTCATGTTTCCTTTGTGTGTTAACATCCTGAGACATGGAATTAAAAATTGTGATATATACTCCTTTTAGTAACTCAAATTTATATAATTGAGTTTAACGAACAGATATAGACAAACTGAAAGAGGATTTGGGGAAAAAGATCAAGTTTTAGAAATGTATTTTTTAATTTATGTGAAATATCAAAGTACAAATGCCACATAGGCAATTAAATAAGGACATTCTGGTTGAGAGAATAGAAGTCTGACTTTGGAACTACTTGGGAGTCCTCAGAATAATGAGAGCAACAGTAATAGCTGAAAGAGTAAGATATGAAGGGACGTGGGTTCTGGATTATGCTCTAAAGAATTCAAATATTTGCGCATTAATTGAGAAAAAAGCTAACAAAGACGTGGAGAAAAAGAGAAACCAAGAGAATGCATTCTTATGGAAATCAAGAGAAGAAAGTACATTTACCTTTTTAAAAAAATCTACTGTGTTGAATACTAAGGTAAGATGTGTAGTTTTAAAAATCCACTAACTTTGGCAGCATAGTGGAAGTCTTATAGGAGTAGGTTAGTGTGAACGGGAGTAAACAAAGTGAAGATAATGTATTTATGCTCATACACTTCTTTGAGATGCTTAGCGGTGAAGAAGAGCCACAAATTTTGGTGGTAATGGGAAAAGAAATGTGGGAATTCAAGGAGACATTTTGCTTGCTCATTTGTAGATGAGGTGCCTTAGGTATAGTGCTTAGCCCAAATAATACATACATTGTACGGCAGTAGTCACTTCAAATATTATTATTAAAACCAACCAAACTTATGAGGTAGCCATTGTTTCTCATATTTATAAAAATGATGTTGAGGCTGAGGGAATTTTCCAAATAAGTTATAGTGAATGGAAGAGCTGGAATTTCAAACTCATCTGTCAAATATCAAAGCCCATGCCCTTTTTCTATGGTATATTGTTATTCCTATGTCACTGGGTAAGGATTGCTCAATTTAGTCCCGTCTTTCTTCCAGAGGCACTTCTTCCACCTGTCACCAAATGTTTCATTTGAAACTAATTCCAGATGCTGTTAAATTGAATTCATCTTGTAAACACTTGAATACTATTTCACAAATACGTATTTTGCTTAATTGTCAGATAGATTATAGATGTATATGATTTAGTATTAAATGATTCAGTCCAATCACTGCTGAGAATAGGTGTTTAAATCTAAGAGCCTTTCTAAAAAATACACAATGCTTAATTATAGGCCTTCTATAGACAAAGGCCTGAAAAATAAGAGGGAGCTCTTGGAAATAGATATGGTAATCATCTTATATTAGTTACTTAACTACATTATTACTGGGGAGGGAGGATCTTGAGATGCAACAAAGGAAAAGACAAAAAATGATTTTCATAATAATTTTTGGAGTATTTTACATTTTAGTGTTCTTAATATAGCTTAAGTTGAGATTTTCAAAATGAAAAAATATCACTTTATTAATCTTCTTTAAAATATTGGAGTCTTTGACTCATTTTTCTCTCTGGTTTTTCTTCCCTGAGGAAAATAAAAAGTTGAGACAAGCTATGACCCAGATTCCCATTCCAGCCCTCTAGAATTCAACTTCCTTCTACTTTCTTTGTAAGCTGTCAATTCACAGCAGAAGCCTGTACTGTTTGTCTCATTAAAATAAATTCCATTTCCAGAGAAAGGAAAAAACTGTATATGGTACTGTGTGTCAATGGGTCGGGTGGGTTGGTGAGTTATTCATCTTGTCTCTGTTTTAGCTTACTAGTCACCTCTGATTCTTGATTCTAACTGGATCTAATGACAATGCAGAAATTTTCCCATCACCAGCTGAAGGCAGAAAATCCTCTCAGCAAAGCCAAAACTATTCAAGCTTGACAACCTTTGCTGAAAAGAAGTAGATTCTTTGACAGTAGCTCCCTGGCCTGCCACTTCCTTCTCCAGTTTAGACCTGCACTGTCTAGATTCTGTAGCTGCCAAATTCCTTCTGGAAAGACTTGGTGTCGCACCACAGCCTTGAGAGGAGGGACTCACTTTGGATTTAAAAATGAGTAGAAAGAATTAAAATGTAGTATAATGGTTGTGCTGTTTTTGTTGCCAAATTCTGAGCTTCAGTCAGGAATGGGTAAGCATGCTGTGTTCAGGCATCATGGCCTTCTCAACTCTTCTCTGTAGCTTAGACTTGTGCTGTCTGAATCAATAGCCACTTGCCCTATTTGACATGAGGCTAGTCCAAACTAAGATGCTCTATCAGATGAAAACACAAAATAGACTTCAAAGACTTAGTATGAAAGAAAGAATGCAAAATATCCCATTAATATTTTATGATGTGGATGCCATATTAAAATGATTAAAGTTTAGATATACTGGGTCAAATAAAATGTATTTTTAAAATCAGTTTCACTCATGCATTTTTACTTTTTAAAAAAATCACACAATGGCATGCATCACATTTTTATTAGAGTGTACTGCTTTCTACACACAAAGATATTTATATCCTATACCTTTCAGAGTGGAATCCAAACTTCTTAGAACACTTCATGGCATCAAGACATGTAATTACCTAACTGCTTGACCTTTTTCTCCTATCTTGTTGACTGCTATGCCTTTTCTTGTGTCATATCGCACATGCTCCAGCCATATCAACTAACACATAGATCACCCAACACAACATACTTGTACATTGCTAATTCCACACAATCTTCTTTTCCCTGAGATATTCTCCACTTGGCTAATTCCTACTCATCTCTCAAGACTCAGCTGAAAGTGACAGAATTCTCTGAAGCTCCAGTTCTAGATAGATACCCTTTGTTGTGCACTCATCCTCACGTCTACTCCAAAGTCACAGGATTTTTCATGTTTTGTTGTAGTTATTTATTTTTATTACTTTCTAAGAGGCTATGAGATAATTAGACAAAGAAGTTAATTATCCTTTATCTCCAGAGCCTAGGTGGCCAAAGTCTTTGCTGAATAAATAAATTTTATAAAGTGAGTACCACATTTTGATTAGTAAATTATTACTGAGCATCTACCACGAATAGCTGTGAACAGTAGCTCTGGTATTGAAGCTACTCTACATCCATTATGATTCAAAAGCACTAAACCAGACTAAGATAAAATATATGATGATGGACAAAGCTTAATCACAAATACCTTGGGTAGAATGAGGACATAACATTTGAAATTTGGTTCTTTGACTTATTGCCTACATGGTCTTTGGGAAACTATTTGCCTTCTTTGTGAATTTGTCCTCTAAGTTGTAAAATGAAATGTACTCTAAAGAATACTTGAAGGGTGGTACTTGAAGGGTGGTATTTTAGATCTGCTTTTTTACATTGTTTTGTTATAATAATTATAAAGCACACTTTAACCACTTTCCGTATTTTTTGTATGTGCTTGTCCAAATTCCTTTTTCCATTTCTCAATAAATATTATGAACTTTGTGAATAATTCAGCTAAGTTTTCTTTGTAAATTTAAATATGCTTCAATGGTCAAAAATGTTACTAAATGCAGACTTTATTGGAAAAGTAACTATTAACAGGTCTCTAGTAACACGTAAAAAATAGCTTTCGATTAAGTGGCAAAACCTTGCCATTTATTTAACTACTCTTTATTCATTCATTTGTTCTACCAATATTTCCCAGATTTTATGTGAAGTATTACTTGGTCTTTTGAGATATTTCACTTACTATACAACTACTTACTATGATAATTTTTAAAATGTATACATGTTAATTTGCTTAAAGATCCCAACAACTGTAGTAACTTTCCACCAGACACAAGTCATGCATTTTTCCAAATTTATCAAACCAAGGGTGAACAAAATTCACTAAATGTACTTCTAAAAGAAATAGAGTTGTTGGCTGCTAATGATTGGATACCTGTGTTGGGGGAGAGGGGTTTGTATATTTTCTTGTAAATCAGGTTTATCATGTTCCTTTTTTATACAAAAAGCTACCAGGAGCATCTTTTCTAAGGTGATAGCAAAAATTCTTGGCCTGGGGCCAGAAGTGTTGTCATTTAGTTCTTCTCTAGAAGGAGGCCCAATTTCAAGCATTACGATCTCAATTTCAGGCTTCATATGTTCATAAATGCTCCTAAAATTCTCACTTAATATGGGAAAAACAAGGGAATCGGTGGAAAAAGGTCAACCCGGCTTATTAGTTTCTTAGGTAGTTTCCATGGATTCCAGATCTAATACATATAAGAGACTAGGTTCCATCTCCATCAATATCTAAGCATTTATTGAAGTGAAAATAAAATGGAAAAACTAAAAGTGGAGTGGGGGGTAAGGTGTATGAATAAATAAGAAGAATGCCTGTTATGTAATATACAAGCAGAGAGCCAATATAAGTATACACACACACACACACACACACACACACACACACACACACACACAACCATATTAATGTAAATAGACATTCTCATATGTATATACAAAGAATGCCAAAAAATGCACACACATTTTAAGAAGGGAAAAAAAAACAGTTGTAAAACTGTAATATTCAACATATACTAATAACAGAAGATTAATGCAAGTCATGTTTGACTTTTGCAATTACAAAAGGTGCTCAAAGTGGTTACTGTTAGAGTCCAGACATTTCTGATTATGGTAACTAAAAGTGATACACAGATAACATCACTTAAAAGGTGTATACATTTTCTGGCATCCCCAGTATATATACATTTGACATTAATACAGCAATATGCATGATGTATATCCTTACACAGTCACATACACTTATATCTCACACACACACCATAACAGATGTACAAAGTTGAAGGAAGAAGAGCTTACTTCTAGTTGGATGATCAAATGATAAGACTTGTATACTATTTCCTTTTGCTTTTTCTCTTTCCCAATTCATTTGTGTCTAGGTAATTTTAATTTTTACATTTGGCAAGGCAAATAACCTAGTCATGACTTGTTTTAAATCACTAGCTTAGTCACGTGAGCAAGATGTTACAAAACTTATCCCCATCTGCCCACATGACTATAGGAATACCTTAGCCTGGTACCTACATCAAGCAGGTTTGGTGGAAATCAAGAATCAGACAGGGAAGAAGAGGTCACAATACAAGGGTGGATTACTAAGACTATTTGATTTTTCATTTTACAGGATCATCTTTCATATATTTATATTTTTATATATGTGCACATTTTTATTACAAATTTTACTGTTCATAAGACAAATGTTGCTCATAATTTAGAAATAATAAATATACAATACTCTTTATTGTAAATTTCAAATAGTCAACTAATTCTCAAAGAAAGCTTTCATTGTATTTTGCCAAAGTCTTATATCCATAACCAACCCATGGATATGATTAACTAATCAGCATACCTCTGACATGAATATTGACTAAAATTTTTATATATATTAACAGTATTATAAAAGTAAAACCTAATAGTTGAATGTCAGAACATTACTTATCAATGATGCAAACAACTTCTTTGCTGCATCTGAAAATACTGTCAAATTCTGAAAGACTCTTTCTATTTGTGTTATTCACAATGAAATGGCTAGACATGACATACTTTTAAGTTCAATATGAATTATTAACATCTTATCCATCATCTTATGTCTAAATAATAAAAAAGTCATGATTTGTAGTGCCAATATTGTGGTATAAATACTCCTATCATGACCAATTTCACGCCACCATGAGAAGTAACTAAATATGAAGTTTGAGTTGTGCAGAAGTACACCAGTATGTGTTACATAGATCATATAGATATTATAGTTGTAAATAGATTTAAGAACATAAAAACAGATAAAATATGGTAAAATACATTGAAATAATTTGCTTTTAATAAGAATTTACTGATATTTAATTTTTGTCTTATAGTTTATTTAATTGTAGTTTACATAATTTTAAAATTATGGCTGTGTTTAATAACAGACTCTTGAAAATTTACAGTTCTCTTGTGAATGCCTACATGAACTGGTGCCAGCATAACACTGGACTATGCCAGTAAAATATTCTAAGATCCAGCTGGTCAATAATCACTGTCATATTTTCAGTTATTTCATGACTTTGAAAGGGCCACTGACTTAACTGGCTACAGTAGAGATTACATTTGTATAAAGATTCAGTACAATAAAAGTGAACATTTAATGGTACAGAGTGGAAGATTATATCATTTCTGGTTTGCTGTACTGGGGATATGTCTGTTCATGAAATAGAATTTAAGTCGGGCCTTGCAGAAAGGCTGAACTTTGACATTCTAGATGGAGTAAATAGAGTACAGACAGATTAAGGTGATTGAGATCCAGTTGCTTACAGCAGAGGCTACAGGCGGGAGGACCAGCAGGCTAGGAAGACAATGGTGTGCCCCACCTTGATATATAGCAAAAGAGGTGCAATAGAAAGGGCAGGTAACAATATCTCAACTACAGGAAAGAGCATACTGGTGATGATGGCACAAGAGAGCAGTGTCATAGTACAGAGGTACACAGCAGAATATTGCAGTTACAAAGTTTAAAAGTAATAAAGGCTTGATTTAAGATGTTGACTATGAAAATGAAGACATGACAGCATTCAGTACCACTCTGTAATATCATTTTCTGGGGGTTGGCATTCCCATGAAATACAAACTGAATGATGGCCCTTGCAATTATGCTATATGATCTTTTAAGAAGAAAACACTGGCAGATTATTATTTCATGTGAGGTTGAATATAAGAAAAAGCAGGAAGCTTACTTGGGTGATTAATATAGTAAATAGTCCATGTGAGAAATTATGATAACTTGAAAGAAAGTGATGAAAGAGGTGATCAAATTCTCCATGAGCTGTTCAGTTTTTGTCATGTTTCTTCTTATGTCTCTTGTCATAAGGAATTTCTAGGCCAGGCACAGTGGCTCATGCTTATGATTCTAGGCATGAACTTTGGGAGAACGATGCAGGAGGATCGCATATGCCTGGGAGTTCAAGACCAACCTGGGCATCATAGTGAGACATTGTCTCAATTAAAAAAAAATATTTAAAAATTAGTCAGGTGTGGTGATGCATGCTGTAGTCCCAGCTAATTGAAGCTGACACAGAATGATCACCTAAGTCCAGGAGATTGAGGCTGCAATGAACTACGTTCATGCCACTGCATGCCTGGGCAACAGAGTAAGACACTGACTGACACACACACACAAGAGTTTATATTAACTTCCTATTGTCATGTCAGAACACTCTTTGCTTTTGTTATAGGCTGAACTGTGCCTCATAAAAAATGCATATATTGCAGCCCTAACCCCCAGTACCTCAGCATGTGACTGTATTTGGAGACAAGGTATTTGAAAAAGTAGTTAAGACAAAAAGATTATATAAGTAGACCCTAATTCATTATGAATGGTGTCCTTATAAGAAGAGATTAGATGGTCAGGCTTGGTGGCTCAACCTGTAATCCCAGCACTTTGGGAGGCCGAGGAGAGTGGATTGGCTGAGCCCGCAGGTTCAAGACCCGCCTGGGCAACTTGGCAATACGTCATCTCTACACCAAATCAAAAATTAGCTGGGCATGGTAGCACACGCCTGTAGTTCTGGCTACTTGGAAGGCTGAGGCCGAAGTATCACCAAAGCCCAGCAGGTCGAGGCTGTGGTGGCCGGGAGCGGCCACTGCACTCCAGTCTGGGTGACAGAGTGAAACTCCAACTTAAAAAAAAAAAAGAAGAAGAAGAAGAAGAAGAAGAGATTAGAACACAGACATACAAAGAGAGAAAACAATGTGAAGACCCCAGGAGAAAATGGTCAATTATAAGCAAAGGAGAGAAGTTCTCAGAAGAATCACACCCTGCTGACACTTGATCTCTAACTTCTAATATTTTGAGCCCTGAAGCAATATATTTCTGCTGTTTAAGAAGCTCTTTCTGACTGATACAGTCCTCTGCAGCTGACCAAGTCTTCCTGTCAAAATGGTACCCAAATCCTTGGGCAAGATGAAATATAATTTGTTGTCACAGGGATCATGATATCTGGAAAGGACACTGGTCTTTGCTGTACATAGACTGAGTTTGATTCTTACGTCTGCAATCTCCTAGATACAAGACCCTAGACGAGTTATTTAAATGTCTCTAAGCTTCATACAGTAGGACAATCACCAGCCTAGTGTCTGGCATAGAAAAGATACTCAAAAAAATTCCATTTCTGTCTTAGCTTTCTTATAATTTCTTCTTCCTAATAGTAATAAGTAGGACACAAGAGAATGACTCTGAGGTTAGAATAAATTTGAACCTCACTTGAATTAATCAAAGTTGAATTCAAACACTGGCTTTGCCATTTGCCAGTTTGGATGTTTGGGTAAGTTACCTAATCTCTCTAAGCCTTTGCTTCCTCATCTATAAAAATGTTCATAAAGTGATTATGAGGATTAAATGTATTTTTGCATGGGAAGTGCTTATAACAAAGCCTGACACTTAAATAAGGCTCAATTATTGCTTTTATTATTAGTTTACATATATTTTTATAAGTTCTTTTTTCTATTAGCTTCTTAGATGCTGGGGTTTGCCATGACTATCTATGACCCACTCTTAATGGTTTCTGTTAATAGAAACCCTCCATTCTTCATGCTTCTGCGAACACCTATGGCTCCCAATTTATATCTCCAGTCAGACACTTGGTAAGTGTTAATTCAACAATTACCAAGCATCCTTCCCAGAAATTTAAAACAAGACTTGCTCATTAGATATGGTGGTGCACTGAGTGTTCAATAGTGTTGTTACAAAGTAACAACAATTTAATACTTCTTAAACACATGATCCTTTTCCCTATTGCTCCTCAGAAAGAAAATTAGAACAAACATAACCCCTGTAATCAGAGAGCCTAATAGCTAAAGCATCTTGATTGGATTCACGCAGTGTTTTAATAAAATCACTCATGGTCCAATTCTCTTGTCCTCATTTTGCTGCTGATGAAATCCCAGGACAGTACCAGTGTTGACTTTTTTCACTCTGCTGCACTAATGTCTGCTGCTTTACCCATACTCTAATCTGTTAATTTTACCTTTGAGATACAAGAATGTAGTAAACCTATTGGGATTACTTAACATAGGAATAGCCAAATTATTCTCTAAAACAAACGGTGGCTGCCAACGTGGCTTTTTTTTCCCCTTTACCTCAAGATAGCTTTGATTCTGCCCAGGCCTTTGGAGGGCACTTCTGGCCGAGAAAAAGACCTGGAATGGGGGTTCTATTTCTAACTTTGCACTAAAAGGGTGAGTCCGTTTTAGGAACATTTCAAAATTCCAAGACTGAGTCATGAGCTCATGGAATTGTGTAGGTCAGTGTGGAAAAAGAATATGATAATAGCTGCACATTAAGTTTAGTAAGAACTCATTCTTGCTGATAAAAACATGGTACCTGCCCAGTTTTCAAGACAACCAGCAGAGCAATATCTGTGCATAGTTTCTTTCCCAGGAAATAGATTCCTGCTTCTCTGTTTATTTGAAGTGAATTTGTGATCCACTTTCACTGATACATTGAAATGTGCAAATTTTTAAAACTGTGATATATATTAACTTGTTCTTAATAAAGTGTAAATTTACATTACATTTCCAGCTCTTAAGCCCCCTGACCTTGGTGATTGGCCTAAGGGGATAAGATATTGCCTATACAGTTCATTAGGCCTTCTGCTTGAATTTTTAAAACTCAAACTAGTATAAATAATCTCTTTATTCTCTGTAAAATACAGATATTTTTATTCTTATCTTTAACATAAAAATATCTCTATTCCCTGTCAAATGTGAGCCAGGTAGTAGTAATTAGCTATGGATCTAGCCTCATAAATAAATTAAAAAAGCAAAAAATGCCTCCATGAAAAAAAGAGAAATTAGGATGTGTTGGTGCTAGGCCTATCAGTATTGGGCTCCTGGTTGTATGTGTCAGTTGCTGTGATTTCATCCCTCATTTTCACAATTACATAAATAAATTTTTTAAAAACTTCCTTTTAGCTTGATTTTGATTTCTATTACTTTGAATGATTGTGTCTTGTTATATGAAACATGATAAAGGAAGAAATATTTCTATAGCGATATTAGAACTTCAGTTAGGCTACAAATGAAGGACAGAAAAGAAGAAATTCTTCAGTAGATGAGAGGGAATTCCAGATATGGGACAGAACCTTATAGGGGATGGGGTAAGGAACATGAATATGAATTATGTTTGTGATTGTCATCAATTTTTTCTGAATCATAGGGTCTATGTGGGTGAGTGACGGGAGAAAGCACTAAAATACAGATGGGCCTCAAAATCAGGCAAAATTGCAACCTAATACTACAACAAATAATAAAGCTAGTTTTATCTCAAGCATGAAAGTTACAGAATGAAAATAGTATTTAAAATACATCTTTCTGGGCAACCCCCTCAGGTCCCCTCCTATTCTGGGGGCTTTTCTGTCCTCTCAATAAATCCTTCTTTCTCAAAAACAAAAACAACAACAAATCATGTTTCTACAATGGTTTGTAGAGCTGGCTTAACACAAAAATGGTGTGAGAGAGATGCTGTGAGAAGCTACTGAAGAAATTTAGTTGTGAGATGACAAGAGCTTTACATAGGACACAGAAAAAGAAAAGAAAAGGGGTTAACTATAAAGGCACTTCTAAAAAGAAAGCATGGTGTTTGATATCATATTTCATCTAGGGTTAAGTAGATACCTAAAAACAAAAAAGTTAAGGATGAATCCACAGTTTCTTGTCTAACAGACTAACTGACAGATGGATTGGTTGGGCACTGGAGCTGGTGTTTGACAGGGAAGAAGATGTGTTCCATTGTGGACGCATGGATTACAACAGGAAGTCTACATAAAGATGTTTGTACTCAAATGTTAACCTAACAATGGAGTTCTATTGAGAAGTCTAAGCAGGAAGAAATGATATGGCTCTACTCATAAAAATGAGGGGTAAAGTCATGAATCGGAGTGAAGAGAAAGAAAAAAGAGCTTATGGCAGAGATTTGCTCAGAGAGAAATATGTGATTAAAGAATAGAAAAGTTGTTTGTAAATAATAATAATAATAATAATAATAATATTAAATAAAATAGATTGAATGTTCCCAAAACATAAAATGGTAAATGTTTAAGATGATGAATAAGCTAATTATCCTGATTTGATCACTATATAAACATCACTATGTACCCCGTGAATATGTACAATTATTGTTTGTCAATTAAAAATATACTACAAAGAATTCTGAAAAACAAATATATTCATAATAATCAATATTGAGAGTTAGATTTTGGTAAACACTTATACATATAGGCTTGGTGAATCCTCAAAGCAACCTAGTTGGATTTGAATCAAATATTATCCCTATTTTTCAAATGTGGTAACTAAATAAGAGAGACTAAATAATTTGCTTAAGGTCACATAACTATTAAGGGGACACAAAACAAGGACTTAAAACCAATTCTAATGTCAAAGCACAGGCATTTACATACAAGCCTGAACTACCTACTGAAAGAGAGAAAAGTGGTTACTAGAATTAGGAGATCTACATGCATTTAAGAAAGATGAAGTCCAGGATGAAAATGTGCCTCACAGAGTTATATGCCACAATGAAAATAAAGATGCCCCCTCCCCTACCTTGGGGAGGTGAATCTCTGCTGTCTTTCTCTCTCTCATTCACTTTCTAAATACACTATATTTTCCAATCTAAAAAAATAAAAGGAAAAGAAAGATAACTAGGACCGAAGGAAGGCCACCAGATGTGGTGGTTAGTGACCAACAGCAGAGTTGTCTCAGTGAAGCAGTTGAGTAGAGATTAGGCTTCAGAGTGCAAAGGTAGGATGATGAATATGAGCCCCAAATAATACTTATAGATTGCAAATTCCAGTATATGAAAGTGGAAAGATAGGAAAACCAGTTTAGATCAGATACATTAGCAAGGAAGGCACTAGTATATTAGAAACACTTTATCCATATGATGTTTTCATTCTTCAGAGTCACATAAAATGCTATGTACTGAAAAGGAATTTATAAATGTTGAACAAATTGCTATAATTTTAAATGAAATTAATTCAACTACATTTTACTTGGCTATTAAACACAGAGTAACCTGCCGGGCTTGGTGGCTCAGCCTGTAATCCCGTGCCTTTGGGAGGCTGAGGTGAGTGGATTGCCTGAGCCTGCGGGTTCGAGACCCGCCTGGGCAGCGAGACCTCATCTCTACAATAAATCAAAAAATCAGCAGGGTGTGGTAGCACATGCCTGTAATTCCAGCTACTCGGAAGGCTGAGGCGGAAGGATCACCGGAGCCCAGTAGGCGAGGCTGCGGTGGCCGGGAGCGGCCACTGCACTCCAGTCTGGGCCACCGAGTGAGACTCCAACTCAAAATAAATAAATAAATAAATACACAGTAACCTCATAACAACCATGAGAGAACATGTTAGAGATGATTATACACCCTATTTACAGATGAAAAACAAAAGGTTCAGAAGATTCCAGCAACTTGCTAAAGATCACATAACGAATAAATACTAGGAATGGAAACTAGGCTGCTGAAATTTCCCAAAGATTCTTTCCATTATATCACACAGACACTTATACATTCAATTATTGTTTTGCTTCTAGTAAAACTACATTTTCATTTAAAATGAGAAGTACAGAAAGGAACAAATTAACATTATTTAGCACTGTCTGGGTATTCTTTAAAATCTCTGCGAGCCTAATGCGAGTTACATGTCCCAGAAGATATCATATTATTATATATGCAGAGTAATGAGAAATAAAATTAATATCCAAGGAATAAAGAATATCAATATACAAGAAACAAGGCACTAATACAATGTGATAAGATAAATTCATGCATTCAAAAATCATAATACAGAGAAATGATGCAAATAAATGATTTAAGATTTACAATTTATTAAGGTGATTCTTCTAAAAGGTAAATTCATAAAAATTTAAATTTGGTTGCAATGTCCTCTCCTTCAAGACTTTTATATTTTAGTTATTATTATTGAGATATGCAACACAAAAAATAAAGTAAATTTGACATTAAAAATTGAAACCAGTGGTAAAGAATGAAGCTACAATATATGGTATTTTTGTTTTTATATTTCTTTGAGATCAAAGTTAAGTTGTTATCAGTTTAAAATAATTTGTTATAACTAATGTATGTTTTTTATAAGCCTAATGGTAACCTATAATAGATACACTAAAAATAAAGAGCAAGGATTCAAAACATACTACCAGAGAAAATCATGTAATCACATAGAAAATTGTAAAAGTAGAAAGAAATAAAAAGAATCTACAGAACAACTGGCAAACAAATAACAAGATGGCAGTAGTAAGCCCTTACCTATTGAAAGCTACCTTGAATGCAAATGAATTCAATCATTTAATTAAAAAACACAGAATGGTTGAATGAATAAAAAGCAAACAAGTGTGTGTTGACTACAAGACTCACTTCATCTGTGAAGATATGCATAAACTGAAAGTAAAAAGATGGAAAAGGTATTTCACATAAATGGAAACCAAAACAGAGCAGGAGTAGCTATACCTATATCAGAAAAAATACACCTTAATCCAGAAACTATAAGAAGAGACAAAGAAGACCATTTTATAATGACAAAGGTAGTCAATACAGCAAGAGGACATAACAATTATAAGTATAGATGCACCCCAAATAGAAGAACCTAAATAGATACACAAAATATTAATAGACCTAAAAAAAGAGATAGAATAAAAGACAATATTGGTAGAGACTTCAACACTCCACTTTCAGCAATGGACAGATCATTAAGGCAAAAAATCAGCAAAGAAACATCAGTTAAACCATACTCATGAACACTGCTGGCTAAACTTTTCTTATGCAGCTTCCTTACCTTTCTCAGCCTTTGAAAAATTTACAAGAGCCTTTGAAAAATTTACAAGCTATTAATTAGGCTTAAGTTTTCAAAAATGCTGTGGCTAATTTGATCTTTTTTCCAGACCACTAAAACTTTTTTCATATGAGCATTAAGGCTATTTCTCTTTCATAGCATTAGCCACAAGAGACTCACTCTTGTAGTCAATGATAAGAACTTTTTCTTTCCATTCACTTGACTGAATGTTTGGCACAAGAGAACTAGCTTTTGGCCTGTCTTGGCTTTCGACATGACTTCCTTAAAAGCATAATCATTTCTGGCTATTGACTTAAAGTTAGAGAATTGAGACTCTTCCTTTCACTTGAACACTTAGAAGACATTGTAGGGTTATTAATTGGCCTAATTTCAATATTGTTATGTCTCTATGACTAGCAAGGCCCCAAAACAAGAGCAGTCATGGTAGAATGGCCAGTCTGTGGAGTAGTCTGCTATGGAACACACACACTTATTAATTAAGCTTGCTGTCATATATGGGCATGGCTTGTGAGTCTCCAAATATGGAAAAAAATATGGCATATATAAACAATGGAATGCCATTCAGCCATAAAAAAATGAAATGCTATCATTTGTGACAGCATAGATGAACCTGAAGGACATTATATTAAGTAAAAGAAGCCAAGCATATAGGCATAATATCACATGATCTCAGTAATATGAGGGATTTGAAAAAGTTGACCCCATAGAAGTAGAGAGTAGAACAGTGGAAGAGTAGGAGGGAAAGGAAGACATAGGGAAGTTTGTCAACTGGTACAAAGTTAAAGTCAGAGAAGAGGAAATATTCTAGCATTTTAGTGTACAGTAGGGTAATAATAGTTAATAACACTGTATCCTATACTACAAAATAGCTAGAAGAGAGGATTCTGAATATTTTCATCACAAATAAATGGCAAGCGTTTCAAGTAAAGGATATGATAATTCCTTGGGTTTTATAATTACAAAAATATCACAGTGTGCCCCATAAATATGTAAAGATAATGTGTCAAATAAGAAAATAAAAGTAACTACAATTTTTCAATTTGGTATTAATATTAGTAATAATAATTATTAGTGTTTTTAACAAATGCATTTAGCAGGATCATAAAATTCATCATAAGTATACAAAATTAACATTAGTTCTAAGTATTAGTAATAAACAACTAGAATTCAAAATTTAAATGATAATATCATTTATAATTGCACCTCCCATAAATTAAATACTTAAATATAAAGTATATCCTAATAAAATAATGTAGAAGTGTAATCTACAAAATGTAGTTAAAAGAATTCAGTAAGACCTAACTGGAGAGATAAGCAGTATTTATAGATTGGAGAACTCAATATTGCCAAGATACCATTTTCCCTCAATTTTAGCTACAGATTCATACATTTCCCATCAAAATCCCAGCAGACATTTTTAAGAGATAGTGACAAGTTAGTTTTAAAATTACCATGGGAAGCCGGGCTTGGTGGCTCAGCCTGTAATCCTGCGCCTTTGGGAGGCTGAGGTGAGTGGATTGCCTAATTCCGCGGGTTCGAGACCCGCCTGGGCAGCGAGACCTCATCTCTGCAATAAATCAAAAAATCAGCCGGGTGTGGTAGTACGCGCCTGTAATTCCGGCTACTCGGAAGGCTGAGGCGGAAGGATCGCCGGAGCCCAGCAGGCGAGGCTGCAGTGGCCAGGAGCGGCCACTGCACTCCACTCTGGGTGACAGAGTGAGATTCCAACTCAAAAAAAAAAAAAATTACCATGGAAATTCAAGGGAACTGGAATAGTCAAATAATAATAATAATAATGTGGAAGGCATACACTGTGTCTGATGTTAAGGCTTACTATAAAGTTCCCTACTCAAGCCAGTATTGGGAAAAGTGTAGATAAATAGATCAGTGGAATAGAAAATATAGTCTCTGTATAGGCCTATAGAAGCATGGTAGACAGGTGTTTTCATAGCTGAAAAGGCAATTTTCACAATTTTAATAAATGATATTTGAACAATTTGGTATCTACATGCAAAGAAAAAACATCTATCCAAATCTCATACCTTATTTAAAATTGACTCAACATGTAAAATAGATGTATACCTTTAAAAATGTACATCTTTTTTTTTACTTCTACATAATTTTATTTAATTTTTAAATTTTTAATTTTAATGATGTGGGGCATAATTCAGGGTTAGGTACACAAATTTTCATAATGCAGGTACCCTTGTTGATGAGGTGTGCCTCCTCCCACCCACAGTTTCCCACTACTGCTAATCCCACTCCCCTGCCTCCCCTAGCAGTTTGCCACTACTGCCAATCCCTTTCTTATAGTATTATGATAATTGTTCAAGGTTCACTTATGAGTGAGAACATGTGGCATTCGGTTCTTTGTTGCTGTGTTAGATCACTCAGCATTATAGACTCTAAGTCCATCCAAGTTGCTGCTAAGTTAAAAGTATACATCTTAAAGAAAGTAGGAAAGTAACTTTGTGACCCTTGGTACAAAACTAATTCTTAGATATCATACCAAGACATGATTTTAAAAGAAATTTTATATATTGGACTTTATAAAAAGTAAACTCTTTTTCTGTGATAGATATTCTCAGAATTTAAAGACAAACCACAGACTGGAAGAAAGTGTTTGCTAATCATAAATGTGACAAGGACTTGTACTGAAATATGGAAAGTATTCTCAAGACTCAACAATGAGATGGCAAACAATTCAATTTTTTAAATATAGGCAAATTAATTTAATTTAGAGTTTACCAAAGAAGATATATGAATGGCAAGCTATCACTTGAAAAGATGTTCACCATCATTAGTTATTGGAGGAATGCAAATTTTAAAAAATGAGATAATTTTACACAAGTACTACTAAAGTAAAGCAAAATAATTAACTGCTGGCGATGATGTGAAGCAAGGACAACTCTCACACATGCTGGTAAGAATACAAAATGGTACAAGCATTTGGGAAAGAGACATATTTATCTTTCACTTAGCAGTTTATCATCTCATTAAGACAGTTTATTATTAAGAAATATAAAAGATGACCCAGAAATCCAAGAGCCATAACAATTTATGTCCACAGAAAATATGCACAATGTCATTTATTTATGCCAGGTATACAAAATAGCCAAATCCTCTTTCAACATGTGAATTGTTAAACAGTACACTGTGCACCAGTTACCAATCCCAGGGAAGACTCTAAGTGTATCTTCCCATTGCATTTTGTTATTGACCAAAAGGAACACAACTCAGTCTAGCACTGGATTGAACAACTCTTTACTTTGATAGATTAAGAAGCAGATCTTGGGGTGAGATCCATTCCACATCTTTCAGAACAGAGTGCAAGCAAAAAGTAAAACACTTTCACAGAGAAAGTTGATGGTAAAATTGTTATTGAAGAAAGCTGAGTGAAATCCTTAGATGGAGTTCCAGCAGAGTCTAGACCTCAGCCTGGGTAGGACTCTCACCTGCCAGGATTTGTGCCTAGAGGAAATCTTAGAGCAGCCCAAACCCAGGCTGATATCCTTCATCTGATCCCAAACGTAGAGGGGCTCTTGCTACGTCGCCCAGTTTAGTGTCTCACTCTGTCATCCAAGAACACTTCTGGCTTCAAAGGTTCCTTCTACTTTGGCCTCCCAAAGCGCTGGGCTTATAGAATAATTTTCTGATGCTAATGCCAAGTGTTCCTGTTGGCTCTACTATACAAGAGAGTTTCACAAGATGCCTGTAGTAATTATGGGCAGTAGTTATGAAACTTTTATTCATTATCTTTTCCATTTATCACCCTTGCAGGCCTGAGGAGGCAAAAGAGGAGCTGCCTTCTATGGCACTGAAGTTACAGACACATGTTGCCATGTGGTATTCAAACAAATCCCTAGTAATGGCACACTTGCAAAAATGTACCTCTATGCTAGCCAATTGGATGGTTCCACATTATCACTGAAGCGTCACTCAAGCAAGAAAGCCTTCAACAGATGCTTATATCTTGATCTTGGACTTCCTAGTTTCTGAACTCTCTTCCATGATCTGATCAATTTATAGGGATTCACCCCCCTTGCAAATGACCTTGCCTGACTCCCTTGCCAACCAGTTGCCAATTAAGGGTAGCCAATGAAAAAAAAGCCAGATACTACTTTTAAAAAAATTTATTATAAAGCTGTGGAGCACATTTCAGGGTTAGGTATATAAACACTGATCATGCAGGTACCCTTGTTGATGAGGTATGCCCCTCCCTCCACCAGCAGTTTCCCTCAACTGCCAATCTCACCCCCCCATCTGACAGTTTCCCACTACTGCCAATAACTTTCTTATAGCGTAATAATTGTTCAAGGTCCATTTATGAATGAGAATATATGGAACTCTGTTCTTTGTTTCTGTGATAAATCACTGAGTATGATAGACTCCAAATTCATCCAATTTGCTGCAAAGTCCATATATTTGTCCTTCTTTATGGCCGCATAATATTCCATTGTGCATATATTCCACACTTTTTAAATTCAGTCCGGTTTTGATGGGCAACACGATTGGCTCCATGTTTTTGCTATTGTGAATAGAGCTGCAACAAACATTCGTGTGCAGGTATCTTTTGTAGAATGATTTGAGTTCATCTGGGTATATTCCAACAGAGGAATTGCTGGGTCATATGGAAAGTCAATTTCTAGTTCTCTCAGGAATCGCCACACTGTCTTCCAAAGAGGTTATACTAGTTTGCATTCCCACCAGCAGTGTAGAAGCGTTCCTTTTCCTCCACATCCTCGCCAGCATATGTTGTTGTTTGTTTTATTAATGATGGCCATTCTTACAGGGGTTAGGTGGTATCTCAATGTGGTTTTGATTGATATTTCACCAATGATAAGAGAGGCTGAGCACTTTTTCATGTCTATTGGCTGCCCATATATCTTCTTCTGAGAAGTGTCTATTCATGTCTTTTGCCCACTTTTTAAAGAAGTCATTTGTTTTTTTTCCTTTTGACATGTTTGAGTTCCTTGTAGATCCTAAATGTTAGGCCTTTGTCGGACAAAGAGTTCGCAAATATTTTTTTTCTCATTCTGTGGGCTGTCTCCCTACTCTCTTGATGGTTTCTTTGCTTAGCAGAAACTCATTAATTTGATGAGGTCCCACTTGTCTATTTTATTTTGTAAGGTATTGGCCTTTAGGGTTCTGAATGGGAATTGGTTCCCAGTTCCAATTTCCACAAGGGTGTCTCCTGTGTTTTCTAAGATTCTTATAGTTTGACGTTTTACATTTAGGTCTTTGATCCATTTAGAGATAATTTTTGTGTATGGTGATGGGTAGGGGTCCTGTTTCAATCTTCTGCATGTGGTCAGCCAGTTTTCCCAGTACCATTTACTGAATAGAATCTCCTCTCCCCAGTGGTTGTTGTTGGAGGCTATGTCAAAGATGAGTTGGTTGAGTAATTGAGGAATTGCTTCCAGAATCTCTATCCTGTTCCCTTGGTCTATGTGTCTGTTCTTGTACCAATATCAAGTTGTTTTGATTATAGTGAAGTTTGGAGTCTGGAAGTGTGATCCTTCCTGCTTTGTTTCTTTTGCTATGGATTGCTTTGGCTATTTGTGGTCATTTATGTTTCTCTATGAATTTCTGTATTGTCATTTCCAGGTCTGAGAAGAATGATGTTGGTAACTTACTGTGTATTGCACTGAATCTGTAGATTGCCTTTGGTAGGATGAACATTTAAGCAATGTTGAGTCTTCCTATCCATAAACATGGATATTTTTCCATTTGTTTGTGTCTTCTTGGATTTCTTAGAGCAGCATTTTGTAGTTCTCATTGTAAAGGTCTTTCACCTCTCTGGTTAGGAAGATGCGGAGGTATTTCTTTTGTGTGTGTGTGTGTGTGTGTGTGTGTGTGTGTGTGTGTGGCTATTGGGAATGGGATTGTGCTTTTAATTTGGGTCTCTGCCTGCTTGTTGTTGGTGTAAAGGAAGGCAACTGTTTTTTGCACATTTATTTTGTACCTTGAGACTTTCCCAAAGTCCTTTAACAGTGCAAGCAGGTTTTTGAAAGATTATCTTGGATTTTCAATGTATAGGATCATATCAACAGCAAAGAGGGATAACTTGACACCTCTTTTCCTATTTTGATACCCCTGATTTCCTTCTTTTGTCTAATTGTCTGTGCTAGAACTTTCAACACAATATTGAACAAGAGGGGTGAGAGTGGGCAGCCTTGTCTTAGTCCAGTTTTCAGGGGAAATGATTCTAGTTTCTGTCCATTTAGCAGAATGTCAGCTGTGGGTTTTTCGCAGATGACACTATTTTGAGGAATGTTCCTTCTATACCTGGGTGTTTGAGGGTTTTATCAAGAAGGGATGTTGGATTTTATCAAAAGCTTTTCCTGCATCTAATGACATAATCATGTGGTTCTTGTTTTGACATCTGTTGATGTATTTAATGACATTTATAGTCTTGTGAATGTTGAACCAGCCCTGCATCCTGGGGATGAAGCCTACTTGGTCATGGTGGATGATTTTTGAGATGTGTTTTTGGATCTGATTTGCTAGAACTTGTTGAGGATGTTTGCATCTATGTTCATAAGGGATATTGGCCTGTGGTTCTCTTTATTTGCTTGATCTTTACTCAGTTTGGATATCAGTGTAATGTTAGTTTCGTAAAATGATTTGGGGGGAATTCCATCTTTCTCAATTGCCTGGAATACTTTCAACAGGATTGGTACCAGCTCCTCCTTGTACATTTTGTAGAATACTGCTGGAAAGCCATCCGATCCAGGGCTTTTTTTTTGGTAGGTAGTTTTCATATGACAGAGTCAATTACCGGGGTTGTTATTGGTCTATTTATTGTCTCAATGTCTTCTTGTTTCACCTTGGGAAGGTTGTGTGATGTCAGAAAGTCCTCCATTTCATCTAGGTTATCAATTTTTTTTTCATATAGGTGTCCATAGTAATCTCTGATAATCTTTTGTATTTCATCAGGGTCCAGTTGCGATTTGATCTTTTCTATTTCTGATTGTGTTTTTTTGGACTTTTTCTCTCTTTTTCTTGGTCATTCTGGCTAGAGGCCCATCAGTCTTGTTAATTCTTTCAAAGAACCAGCTTTTTGTTTTGTTGATGTTTTCTATAATATTTTTGTCTTCCATATCCCATATTTTAGCTCTTATTTTTTGTGATTTGGATTCTTCTGCTAAAGTTGAGGTTTTGGTGGTCTTCTCTTACCAGCTCCATTAGGTGATTTGTTAGGCTCTCCACTTGTGATCTTTCCATTTTCTTGATGTGTGCTCTTAGAGATATAAATTACCCTCTTAGAACGGCTTTCATGGCATCCCAAAGGATTTGGTAAGATGTTTCTTCACTTTCATTTGTTTCCAGGAATCATTCAATTTCTCCTTTGATTTCAGTGTTGACCCAGTCATTGTTCAGCATCATGCTGCTTAGTGTCCATATCTTTGTAAGTATCCACTAAGTCCATTTGGTCAAGTGTCAAGCTTAGGTTCTGGATCTCCTTGTTGATTTTTTGCCTCTATAATCTATCTAGGGCTGTGAGTGGGGCATTCAATTCCCCTGTTATAATAGTGTTAGAGACAATATCTTTTTTTAGTTTATTTAATAGTTGTTTTATTAATGCTGGTGCTCCTGTGTTGGGTGCATATATTTTTAGGATGGATATTTCTTGTTGATGGATGGAATCTTTTACCATTATGTAGTGTCCTTCTGCATCTTTTAAAATTTTATTTATTTATTTATTTATTTATTTATTTATTTATTGAGTTGGAGTCTCACTCTGTTGCCCAGACTGGAGTGCAGTGGCCGCTCCTGGCCACCGCAGCCTCAACCTGCTGGGCTCCGGCGATCTTTCCACCTCAGCCTTCCGAGTAGCCGGAATTACAGGCATGCACTACCACGCCCAGCTAATTTTTTAATTTATTGTAGAGATGAGGTCTCACCTGCCCAGGTGGGCCTCGAACCCGTGGGCTCAGGCAATCCACTCACTTCAGCCTCAAAGGCGTGGGATTACAGGCTAAGCCACCGAGCCTGGCTACATCTTTTTAAATTTTTGATAACTTAAAGGTAGTTTTGCCTGATATTAAGATTGCAACTCCTGGTTTCTTTTGTGACCCATTTGCCTGGAAACTTGTTTTCCATCCTTTAACTTTGAGTCTGTGTGCGTCCCTTGTAGTGAGATGAATCTCCTGGATGCAGCAAATAATGGCATCCCATGGTTTCTTATCCAGTCCACCATTCTGTGTCTTTTCAGTGGTACATTTAGTCCATTCACATTCAGGCCAATTATTTAAATGCAGGGGTTTATCCCTGTCATGAAATTCTTATCAAATTTTTTTTTGTTTCTTTTTATTTGTTGTCTTTCATTTGGTTTTTGAGTTAATTCATGTGTGTTTTCCATCTTTTTCCTGTACTCTTGTGTAGAACATGGTTGTTCTTTTCTCCTTTTCTTCTGTGTTTGCTACTTTCTTAAGTGTTTCTTGTGGAGGTGGTCTGGAGGCAGCATAAGTTCTTAGGGATTGGATGTCTGGGAAAGATTTTAATTCTCCCTCTCTGATGAAGCTTAGCTTGGCTGGGTAGGTTATCCTTGGTTGAAATTATTTATCTTTGAGAATTTTGAAGATTGGGCTCCAAGCTCTCCTAGCCTGTAGGGTTTCTGTAGATAAATCTGCTGCTATTCTGATTAGTCTTCCATGGTAGGTAGTCTGACCTTTTTCTCTTGCTGCCTTTAGGATTTTTTCTTTTATACCTACTTTGTTTAGGTGAATTATTACATGTCTGGGAGTTGGTTTTCTCACTTGTTGTCTTGCAGGGGTTCTCTGAATCTCTTGTGTTTGAATTTGTGCATCACTGATGAGATGAGGGAAGTTTTCTTGAATAATTTCATGGAATGTTTGTTCCAGGGTGGTCTCTTTCTGCCCCCAAAAGTCCCATTACTCTTAGGTTTGGTCTCTTGAAGTAATTGTTCATCTCTTGAAGGTTTTGTTCTTTCTTTTTAAGCTTCTTTTCTATCTTTTTGACAATTTGGGTTAGTTTTATATTTTGGTCTTCAAGCTCTGAGATTCTTTCTTCTGCTTGACTAGATCTGCTTTTTATGTTTATTAGTTTGTTATTTATTTCAATCAGTGTATTCTTTACTGCTGTTATTTCAGTTATCATCTCCTTTCTATTTTCCTCTTGTCTCTCCTCAATTCTTTTTATTCTCTCAAGTAATGCCTTTATGTCTGGGATTGTCGTATGTGATCAGTCATCCTGTGGGCTCTTCATTGTTTGTGTTCCAAAGTCTGTTTTCTCAGTGTCTAACGTCCCAGGAGTCTGTGTGAGACCTATATTCTTCTTTGGTTTTTCTTCATTTGTGTAGATTTTCTTCCCCACTCCCCCCCCATCTTCTTTAATTCTGTTGTTCAGGAGTGGAGGGGTTGCTTTTACTTTTGCTTGTTCAATCTCCTATTTTTCCTTATGTATACCCTCTGCTTTGTTCAATTCTGAAGCTAAACTTTAGGTTGGGGGTGATTCTTTTTGCAGCTTTGAGTTTTAATTGAGGGGGGGAGCTGTGATTCAAAATCTATCTGTAGATCCCAGTATGCACTGAGCCAGATATTTTTAAAAAGTAGATAACTGAGCAGCTTGCATCCTAAGACTGAGAGGTGTGTTCCACACCCCTCTGAGATTGATTATCATTTGCCTAGAGAGAATGTTCCAGGTGCATGATACTCAGAAAGACAGCACCAGGGAAGAATTCCAGATAGCCCACCTCCCACATTTGATCATTTACAGGATGACAAGTGGAACTAGAGTATGATCACTATCAGCAGATGAGTAGGGTTGAGGTGGGCATGCATACTCTCACACAACATGGACATACTGAGTGGTGGTGAGAAGTGGGTACCGGGACCCACACCCCAGTCAATGAATACTGTGATTAGTAGGTAGCCTCTGAACCTTAGCTCTCTGCCCCATTACACATTAATCAAGTCTCAAACCAAAAACAGCTCCAGACCACCAGCCTGGCTTCAAAATTGAACAAATCCAGAGATGCTACCTAGGGAAGAATAGAAGGTTGAGCAAACAGAAGTGAAACTTACTCCTCCTCTCACTGAGCAAAGGATTTAAAGGCAGGTAAATATATTTTTTTAATGTCACAAATAAAGAAGAAACAACAGAAGAACACCAGTACCTCTGAAACCCCTGAAAAGAGCACCTGAGAATACAGACTTTGGAACTCAAACAATGAAAAGGTCCCAGAATGTCTGGTCTCAAACCACAATTCCAGATATCAAAGTATTGATGGAGAAGATGAATAAAACTGAAGAAAGGAAAGAAGAAAAATTAACAGATCTGATAACTGAAATTATGGCAATACAAAACCCAGTGAAATAAATAACAAACTGACAAGCATAGAGAGCAGAATTAACCAATCAGAAGAAAAAATCTCAGAGTTTGAAGACTAAAATATGGAACTAGCCCAAGCTGTGCAAGAGATATGTGATCATATTATACCTGATCAAAATACCTGAGGTAGAGAGAGAGAGAGAGAGAGACAGAGAACAGCTTGGAACCAATATTCCAAGAGGCTATCCAAGAAGACTTTGCACATCTCATCAGAGATGCAACCATCCAAACACAAGAGTTTCAGAGAACACCTGCAAGACATCAAATGAGAAGATCAACTCCCAAATACATATTAATTTTCTTATATAAAGAAGGTATAAAAGAAAAAATCCTAAAAGCAGCAAGAGAGGCCAGACTATCTACTGGGAAGATCAATTAGAATAGTAGCAGACTTATCTACAGAAACACTACAAGCTAGAAGAGAGTGGAGTTCAACCTTCAAAGTTATCAAAGATAAACAATTCCAACAATAATTTCCTACTGAGCTAAGCTAAGCCTCTTCAGTGACAATTAAAAATGTTCCCAGACATCCAATCCATAAGAGATTATTCAGCTTCCAGACCACCTCTACAGGAGACATTTAAGAAGGTATTAAGCACAGAATAAAGAAGAAAAAGAACAGCCATGCACTTCCCAAGAAAACATGAAAACATAAAATTAACAGAGATTACATCACAGCTGCAAGCTTGAAAACACACACATACATCAATCCAAAAGTTAAAAGAAAACAACAAAGAAACTTCATAAGAGCCTCATGACAGGGATAAACTCACATTTCAATAGTAAGCCTGAATGTGAATGACTAAATGCACCACTGAAAATAATGGCAAAAAAAGTACAACCTAAGAATATGCTGCTTCCAGGAAACACGTAACACTACAAAGGACACCCACAGACTAAAAATTAGAGGATGGAAAACAAACTTTCAGGCAAATGGAAGACTTCTGATTTTAATATCAGAGAAAACAACCTTCAAGCTATCAAAAATTTTAGAAAGATATGGAAGGATACTGCATAATGAGAAAAGGATCAAGCCATCAACAAGAAATGGCCATCCTAAATACATATGCATCAACACAGGATCTCAGGATTTATAAAGCAACTACTAAGTACACTAAAAAAGGATATTGACACTAACACTATCATAATTGGGGACTTTGATACCCCACTAACAACCCTAGATAGATCATCAAGACAAAAAAACAATAAGGAGATCTGGAACCTCAACTTGATGCTTGACCAGATGGACTTTATAGAAACCTACAAAACACTCCACCCAACAACCAGGGAATATACATTCTACTCATCACCATAAGGAACAACTCCAAGATTTCCCACATCCTAAGCCATAAATCAAGCATAAACAAATTCTGTAAGATTGAAATACTGCCATTTACCTTCTCAGACCACAGTGGAATAAAAATAAATATTGCCACCAAGATCCCCCAAGTAAACAAAGACATGAACACTAAACAACATGATGCTGAATATCTCTTGAATCAATGCAGCAATCAAAATAGAAATAAAAAGGTTCTTGGAAAAAAATGAGCAAAAAAGACACATCTGACTAAAAATCTCTGGGATGACATGAAAACTGAACTACGAGGGGAATTTATTCTAGAAACACACATCAAGAAAATAGAAAGATCACAAGTCAACAGCCTAACAAATCACCTAAGGAAGCCTGAAAGACAAGACTACCAAAACTTAACTTCAGCAGAAGAATCCAGATCATCAAAGTAAAAGCCCAAATATGGAACATAGAAAAAAAAAAATCAAAGAAAAAAATAAATGAAACAAAAAGCTGGTTCTTTGGAAGGATAAACAAGGATGATGATGCTCTAGTCAGACTGAGCAAGAAAAAGAGAGAAACAACCCAAATAAACACAATTAGAAATGCAAAATATCAAGTCACAACTGGCCCCAACGAAATAGAAAAGATGTCAGAGATTTTTATACACACCTGTATGGAAACAAACTTGAAAACCTAAATGAAATGAAGAACTTTCTGCCATCACACAACCTCCCAAGTTTGAAAAAGAAGAAACTGAGGTCCTAAATAGACCAAAAAACCCAGAAAATTGACTCTGTCTTAAGAAAACTACCTAAAAAGGAAAATAAAATAGCCCCAGACCAGACAGCTTTCCAGTGGAATTCTAAAACATACAAGCAGGAGCTGACACCAATCCTACTGAAAATAGACCAGGCAATTGAGGAAGACAGACCTCTCTCCAAATCATTTTATGAAGATAACATCACACAGACAACTAAACCAGGCCTAGACTCAGCAAAGAAAAAGAACTGCAGACTAATATCTCTGATGAACATAGATGCAAAAATTATCAGCAAGATTCTAACAGATTGGATCCAATAACACATCTCATTAATTATCCACCATAACCAAGTAGACTTCATCCCCAGGTTGCAGAGCTAGTTCAACATCCACAGATCATTAATGTAATTAAAAATATCAATAGATGTAAAAACAAGAACCATGTGATTATCTTATTAGATGCAGAAAAGACTTTGAACAAAATCCAACATCCTTTCTTGATAAAAACCCTTGAACACCTAGGTATAGAGGGAACATACCTCAAAACGGTAAGTGCCATCTATGATAAACCCACAGCCAACGTATTACTAAATGGACAGAAATTTGAAGCATTTCTCCTGAAAACTAGAACAAGACAAGGTTGCCTACTCTTATTACTACTGTTCAAAATAGTACTGGATTTCCTAGCCAGAATAATCAAACAAGAGAATGAAATCAGGGGTGTCCAAAAAGGAGAAGACAAAGTTAAGCTATCCCTCTTTGCCAGTGATATGATCCTATACCTGGAAAACCCAGGGAATGGGTCAAAAACCTCCTTGCACTGATAAAGGACTTTGGCAAAGTCTCAGGGTATAAAATTAATGTGTAAAAGACAGTCACATTTTTATACACCAACAACAAACAGCCAGAGAAGCAAATAAAAATTACAATCCCATTCACAATAGCCACACACAAAAAAATGAATTACCTTGGCATCCTCCTGTGTAGAGAAGTAAAAGACCTTTATAATGAAAACCACAAAATGTTGATCAAATAAATCAGAGAAGACACAAATAAATGGAAAAATATCCCATGCTCATGAATGGGAAGAATGAACATTGTTAAGATGCCATTCTACCCAAGGAAAGAGTCAATACAATACCCATTAAATTATCATCGTCATTCTTCTCAGACCTGGAAATAACAATACAAAAATTCATATGGAAACAAAAATGACCACGAATAGTCAAAACAATCCTTAGCAAAAACAAAACAAAACAAGTCAGAGGTATCACACTCTCAGATTTTAAACGTTTTTACAAAACTACAGTAATCAAAACAACCTGGTGTTGGTACAAGAACAAGCATATAGACCAAAAACCAATGGAGAGAGGAGAACCTATTCAGTAAATGGTGCTGGGAAAATTGGCTGACTAAGTGCAGAAGAATGAAACAGAATCCCCGTCTATTACCAATACACAAACATCAACTCTAAATGGATTAAAATCCTAAATGTAAATCCTCAAGCTTAAAACTCTTAGAAAATACAGGAGATCCACTTATGGAAATTGGAATAGACAACCACTTACTTATCAAAACCCCAAATGTCCATGCCATAAGAGGTAAGATAAGCCGGGCTCGGTGGCTCAGCCAGTAATCCCACGCCTTTGGGAGGCTGAGGTGAATGGATTGCCTGAGCCTGCGGGTTTGAGACCCGCCCGGGCAGTGAGACCTCATCTCTACAATAAATCAAAAAATCAGCTGGGCGTGGTAGAGCATGCCTGTAATTCCGGCTACTTGGAAGGCTGAGGCGAAAGGATCGGGACCTGCACTCCTTCTGGGAACAGCCACTGCACTCCAGTCTGGGTGACAGAGTGAGACTCCAATTCAAAAAAAAAAAAAAAAAGACAGAGATAAGATAGACAAGTGGGACCTCATCAAACTAAAAAACGTATGCAAAACAAAAGAAAGCATAAAGAGAGTGAGGAGACAGCCAGCAGACTGGGAAAAAATATTTTTCAACTGTGTATCTGAAAAGGTCTAACATCCAGGACCTACAAGAAACTCTAACATTCCAAAAGGAGGAAAAAAAAAAAGTCTCATTAAAAAGTGAGCAAAAGCTATGAATAGACACTTCACAAAAGAAGACATATGAGCAGACAACAGATAAATGAAAAAATGATCATCCTCAATAATCATCAGGGAAATGCAATTCAAAACCACATTGAGACACCACCTAATTCCAGTATGAATGGCCATCATTAATAACACAACAGATGCTGGTAAGGATGCAGAGAAAAGGGGACGCTTCTACACTGTTGGTGGGAGTGCAAACTACTTCAACCTCTATTGAAAACAGTGTGACAATTTCTAAAAGAACTAGAAATTGGCCTTCCAATGATCCAGCAATCCCTTCTGAAAATACACTCAGAGGGATTCAAGTCATTCTACAAAAAAAGATATTTGCCCATGCATGTTTATTGCAGTACAATTCACACCAGCAAAAACTTGAAATCAAATGTGCTGTCCATCAAAAGTGGATTGGATTTTAAAAATGTGGTACATATACACAATGGAATATTATGCAGCCATAAAGAAGGAAAAAATCAGCCGGGCTTATTGGCTCAGCCTGTAATCCCACGCATTTGGGAGGCTGAGGTGAGTGGATTGCCTGAGCCCATGGGTTCGAGACCCGCCTGGGCAACTTGGCAAGACCTCATCTCTACAATAAATCAAAATAATTAACTGGGCATGGTAGCGCGCGCCTGTAGTTCCAGCTACTTGGAAGGCTGAGGAGGAAGGATTACCGGAGCCCAGCAGGTCGAGGCTGCGGTGGCTGGGAGTGGCCACTGCACTCCAGTCTGGGCAACAGTGAGACTCCAACTCAAAAAAACGAAAAAAAACAAAAAAAAGAAGGAAAAAAATCTATGGACTTCATGGCAACTTGGATAGATTTAGAGACTATCATATTTAATGATCTATCACAGAAACAAAGAACTGAGTACCATATGTTTTCATTAATAAGTGGACCCTAAACACCTATCATAATACTACTATAAGAAAGGGATTGGCAGTAGCAGGACACTGACAGGGGAGGCAGGAGGAACACAACATCAATAATGGTGCATGATCCAAATCCTGGTGAAGTGAAGTCCTATGGGAGGCACAAACTTCACCTGTACATAGAACACTTACGCATCCATTCCTGACTTGTACACCATATATTTAAAATAAAAAATAAATTTAAATAAATAAATAGTGAAAAAAGAAGAAGCCAAGCAAGATCAGTGTTGATCATAATTTTCAGTCCCCTATGGTCAGCAGGTCTTTCCCGGCAGCTGATGCAGGTAATTGACTCTCCACACCTCTCTAGTGCCACAGAGGGACCTTGAGGATAAATAATGCAGTGAAGTTGACCAGAGAGGATAAAAAAAGCAGCTGAAATTACAACTGGTATTGCAACAGATTGTCAACTTTTATTAAACATTATTCAATTTTTAAAATTGGAGTCTCAGTCTGTTGCCCAGGCTGAAGTGCAGTGACACACTCATAGCTACCACAGTCTCATCTTGCTGGGTTTAGACTATCCTTCTGCCTCAACCTTCCAAGTAGCTGGAACTATGGATACATGCTACGACACCTGGCCAATTGTTGTGATTTATTGTAGAGATGAGGTCTTGCCAAGTTGTCCAGGCTGGTCTCGAACCCCTTGGTTCAGGTAATCCTCTCGTCTTGGCCTCCCAAAGTGATGGGAGTACAGGTTGAGCCACTGTGTTCGGCCTATTCAATGTTTTCATGAGAATGAAAGGTAGAGGTGATGAACACGAAATTTGGGGAAAAATATTTAGGATTTCAGTCTGAGACTGGAGAGGAGATCATATGAGTTTTTTGCTATGAGCCAACCATGGCTTAGACAAAAATAGAGACATCTCATGCTAGGCATAAAGTAGAAAGCAGGCAATTGTTGATTGATTGATTGTCAGTGCAGTACTTTATGAAGCAGGAAAGAGAGAGCAAAGAAGCAGGAAATAAATAAAAAAGGACTTAAGATTGAAGCAAAAGTTAGGAGCAAGCAATGCATAAGTATTTATCAGAGAATGAGAAAAAAATGAAAAAGAATTACTAATGTGTATTAAGGAGATTACATCAATAGGAGAAAAGTTTTTTTAAAAAATGTACATTATACATATTTATCTGAACTATTCATTATACCCAATTATTCAAACAGTATTTATTGGTCAGTTCCTGTGTGATTAGTACAAAAGTTGGTATATTTCTATGTACCAGTAACATATATACTGAGTTAACATTTTAAAAGCTTTATATATATCTTTTACGTATTTCAACAGCAATCCTGGAAAATAGTTCTATCTTATTTTACATTGAATTGCTTTAAAGGTGATACTGAGACTAGCCTGGGCAACTTGGAGAGACCTCATCTCCACAATAAATCAAAAATCAGCCGGGCGTGGTAGCGCACATCTGTAGTTCCAGCTACTTGGAAGGCTGAGGCAGAAGGATCGCCAGAACCCAGCAGGTCGAGGCTGCGGTGGCCGGAAGCAACCACTGCACTCCAGTCTGGGCGACGGAGTGAGACTCCAACTCAAAAAATAAATAAATAAAAAGGTGATACTGAGCCAGGTCTTCTAACTCTGATTCATTGTGCTTCCCACAAAGCTATTCCACCTATATCATGGCAAGATTCATTGGCTCCAGAAATCTGTTAGCCTAGTGCTTAGTCATATGTAAATAGAATATTTTAGAGACAATGGAATTCATTGACAAAAGAGAGGTATAAACAGTTAAGTGTGATAGGAAATATCTAGACTTTAGAATCTTTCTGGATTGGGATCAAAGTCTTTTTCTGCACATACTATTTGTGTAACTTTGTGAAAATTACTTTAAAATTCAGTGTTCTGTAATAAAAAGTGTGTAGGGGTGAGGGGGTTGCAATGACAATCATAGAATTATTGTTAAATTAAAAAGCTAATATAGGCCAAGAAGCTAACATCAGTCTTCAATAATTAGAAAGTAAGGTAAAAGACAATATCACTAGATACTGGAGAAGTCCAGAAAGGCCTAAATGCAGGTAGTATTTCCTTTGGTCTCTTCATAGGATTTGTATAGTTAAGGGAAGAACATTATGTGACAATTATTTCCACACTCAAAATTTCCACATTACTTCCTTAACTGATTTATTTCTATGATCTGTAAAGAAACTGCCTCTAAAATGTCATTTTAATATAATTTTTATAAATGATCTGGAAATCATATATATTATAAAATGAAGTATAACTCATTCTTGTTTTATCTTTTTTATTTTGCTCTAATTTAAGCTAGTTTAATTACATAAGTTAATTATTACATTTTATATCTTCCATCTAATGAAATGCAACTTCTTTGTGCAGAGAGAAAAAGATACAAACCAAAATTAAATCTCCTGAAGCATATTTGCATATTTTGTTATAAAAACAGATCAAATTATAATTCAGGAAAGTGTTATGATCATTCCATTTAAATTCCTCCATAATTACATGTCCTTCAATGGAAAAATCTATCAAGAAGTTTGATTTTAAAACTATTCATCATCAGTAGAATTTCTGAATTCTATAGCAGTTATTGTTTTTGGTGAACCTACTATGTTTAAAGCTTTGCAGACATGGCTTAGTTTTATGTCATCCCACTTGCTTATTTTTGCTTTTGTTGTCTGTGCATTTCTTGTCATATTCAGAAAATTATTTTCAAGACCAATGTCAAGAATACTTTCTCCTGTTTTCTTCTGGGAGTTTTATGAAAGATCTCTCAAAGAAGACCTGAAATCTTTTTAACCTCCTTAGTTAAATTTATCCTAAGTATTTTATTATTTTTGATCTTATTGTAACTGGGATTGCTATCCTAATTTTTAAAAATTGTTTGTTAGTGTATAAAAGCACTACTAATTTTATATGTTAATATTGTATCCTGTAACATTACTGAATCTTTTATTGACTGTAATGATTTTTTAGTGAAGTCTTTCAGATTTTGTGCATATAAAATTATGTTATCTGCTAAGAGAGGTAAATAAAAAAAAAGCTTGGAGTTAGGGAAAAGCTTGGGGCTTTAGAAAGGAACTTGAATAGGATATGATCTTTCCTTAAAACGTTTTTCAGATTCAGTAAGAACAATAAACTGGTGTATAAACAAGGTCCTCACAGAAAACATGTCTTTAAAACAAACCAAAAAGGCAGTATGCAGGTCTCATCAAAATTAAGCCTAAATCTCTTGAACTCTGCCCATGGCACAAAGTACTCTCCATTTGCTCCTAACACTGCTATTTTCTGATCTGTGTTCTGGTGTCTCCCAAGGTTCTGACTTTTGGGATTTTATTACTTGTTTCCAACTGTGTGCTTAAACTTTGAACTTAGTGGCAGAAATGGTTTCATCTTCAGGGCTTACTTATCTCTTCCTGCTACTGTTTGTGTCTTTCCCAAATTCGTATGTTTAAATCATAACCCCAAAGTGATAATATTAAGAAATGGGGCCTTTGAGAGGTAATTAGACCATGAAGTAAAAGCCCTCATGAATGATATTAGTGTCCTTATAAGAAGAGACACAAAAGAGCATACTTGCTCTCTCTCTCTGCTCTCTCCTATTTAAAGATACGATAAGAAGATGGCCACCTGAAAATCAGGAAGTGGACCCTCACCATACACGAGATTTGCCTGCACTTTACCTTGAACTTCTCAGCCTCCAGGTTGTGAGAAAAAAATATTGTTTTTAAAACCACCCAGGGCTATTTTTTATTTCATTATTTTATTATTGTCCACTATCTTAATGGACAATAATGTTAACTCAGAAGTAAAACTTGTATGAAACTTGGAATTAAGTTAGTGTAAATCTGAAGTAGATTGTGATGAGTTACTTGGTTTGATTGTGTGATTGCTTGGTTTCTTGACTTCTATGCCAATATTTAATTAATAATAATATCAACATTTGAACTATTTTAAAGTGTCTTTGATATGAAAACGTTTGCTCTTACTGGCATGCACTTCACAATAATATCTCTTACATCCACTGTAGAAACCAGGTTCTGGAAGTCTGTGTGGGTCAATGTACTTCAGCAAATATTTATTGAATCTCCTAATTTTAGGCACTATGCTAGGTGCTGAAGATTTAGAAGTTAAAAAAAGTATGTATAAATAGTAAAAACAAATAGCATAATAATATTGTAAAGGAAACAGCACTAAAATTGAGAAAGACAACAGGATAAAATTAGAATTTTACTTGAAGGAAGTTCTCTAGGTAAATAAATGAGCAAAAGGCTTTCAAACAATTATTAGCTGCCTATTGGATAGAGGGTGAAATGTCTGAAAGGTATGTATATAATACACATACAATAACTAGTCGAACTTCATAGATAAAGTTTAAAAAAAAACGATCAAGTATCTCCACCTAGCAAATGGGAGGCTAAGATTCAAATCAAGGCTTGTCTGTCTCCAACACTTGTGCATCTAAGCACTGGCATACTTGAAGGAATAAAATAATTCTCAAAGAAGTGTTTCTGACATTCCTGAACATTTCAGAAAGAAAAGATATAATATTAATAAAATGAAAATTTAAAATAACAGAAAATTCCAAAGAAAGAGTTGTGGAAAGGCACAGGAAAAGCAGGGACAGGGGAACGAATAAAGCAACAGCAAGTGAAAACACAGTAGTTCTGAGTTGGAGAAGAGGGAAAATAAGGATTAGGGTTCTCAAGAGAAACAGAACCAATAGAAGATTGTCTGTCTATCTATCTATCATCTATCTATCTATCTATCTATCTATCTATCTATCTATCTATCTATCTATCTACCTATATCTTATCTATCAGCTATCCATTCTATCAAGATAGATAGATAAGGCATTGCTTCACACAATTATGGAGTCTGAGACTATCCACAGTCTGCAAACTGGAGAGCCAGGAAGGTCAGTGGTGTAATTCTGAGAACAAGGGGGTCAGTAATGTAAGTCCCATTTCAAGAGTAGGAGAAAACTGATGTCCCAGATAAGTCATGCAGAGAGAGTGCATTCTTCCTTCCTTTGCCTTTATTCAATTAGATCTGTAATAGACTAGATGGTGTCCTCCACATTGGGAAGGTCAATCAGTTTTACTCAAACTAGTGACTCAGATGCCAATCTTCAGAAACGCCCTTACAGATATAACCAAGAAATAATATTCAACCAAATGCCTGGGTACAATGTGATTCAGTCAAGGTAAAACATAAAATTAGCTGTTATAAAGAGGGAAGTTTTTTAACAGCCTGATCTTGCAGATCCTTCTAAAGGAAATAGCCAAGACCCTAAACTCCTGGATCCCATTCCGGAATCAAATGGATGAATTAACTAGTGATAATGAAACCCAGGGCGGGACAGCAGTTATCAGTTCAGTCATGGATGGCTAATGCTAAAAAAATTCTTTCTTAATAATAATCTTCATGTCTGGAACAAATCAGCCTTTGAAAAAAGCCAAAGTTGAAGAACTGCATAAAGTTAATTCAACTTCCTTTGAAATTACTTAACAGGCAAGAATCATATGCAGTTGGATGAATGAACACTTGCCAACATTAAATTTTTGAAACAAAGATTCATACAGTTCAGCCTTTTTTAACCCTATGAATCTATATATTTATGTGGGGGGAGGGGGAGAGGGAGAGGGAGAGAGAAATTTGCCTTTCATTTACATTTTTTCCTAGGCATTTATATCTGGAAGTTAGCACTTTATAGAGCAGAGTCCATGGTTCCCCTTCTTGGGCCCATAGCAAACGCAAAAAAGTGATAATCAAATGTTTACTCTCAAAGTCAAGCAATTCTTCTAAATATCACATTTCAAGCAAGTGCATAAATCTGGTAAGATGACACATAAAGTAAGTTTTGCTTATAATATTATTGCCAGGTGAACATCGGCAATTTATTCATGACAATGATTCTCAATAGGGGATCATTTTTGCCTCCCTAGGGACATTTGACAATTGGAGACATTTTTGACTGTCATAGCTGAAGGGGTACTACTGACTGACATCTGGTAAATTAAGTCAGAGACGATGATAAACATCCTACAATGATCAGCTGACCACCCCTAAAAGAAATTATTCATCCATCTATCTATCTTTCTGTGTCGGTCTGCCTGCCTATCTGTCTGTATCTGTCCAGCTGTCTGCCTGCCTGCCTGCCTGTCTGTCTTCTGCCTATCTACTGCTGCAGTCCAAACTATCAGTACCAAGGGTGTGCCAATGTTTAGAATTGCCCTGAACTCACAAAGTTTTCTAATTTTAAAAAAAAGGACATCTTTCTTTTCCATGTTATAATCATTAACTCATCAATAAAGATTTGGGTAAAAATAATTTCCTTTGCGTAGAAGGAAAAGTGTGAATTTTGAAGCCAAAAAGGATGATTGTGAATCACTATTTACTATCCCTGTTTATGATCATCATTATCAATGACCTTGGGATGCCATAATAAAGTACCACAAGCCGGTGACTTCCACCAGAAAGCTAGAAGATCAAACTGCAGGACCATGCTTATTCTGAAACTTGCAGGGGGATTCTATTTTACCTGTTTCTAGCTTCTTAGGGTTTGGTAGCAATCCTTGGTGTCCTTTGACCTGTAGATACATCACTTCAATCCCCTGTCCTCACATAGCTTTCTCACTGTGTTTTTATGTTGCCTTCCCTCTGGACATGTCTGCCTCTCCATCCAAATTTTCCCCTTTTATAGGGATACCACCGGTCATACTGAATTAGGGCCCACACCAATAACCTACTTTTTACTTGATTGCATTTGTAAAGATTCTACTTCCAAATAAGGTCACATTCTGGGGTGCTAGGGATATGGACTTCAACACATACTTCTGGTGAGGACACAACTCAACACAAACACCAACTTAATTTCCCTATAAATTTACCATTCATTTACTTTTTTTCTAAACATTTGTAACTGTTTCATGTTCCCACAAAACATGATGCACTTTTCTTCTTTTCTTTCTCTTTCTTGTATCATATCTGAACTGTGTGTGTGTAGATATATGTATATGTGTATACACATACACACACACACACACACACACACACACACACACATATATATATATACACACACAGACACACACACATGTTTGCATGTCTGGCTTGCTACTATTTTTTTTTAATTGGAGTCCAGTGGCTGCTCTCGGCCACCACAGCCTCGACCTGCTGGGCACTGGCGATCCTTCCGCCTCAGCCTTCCAAGTAGCTGGAACTACAGGCGCGCGCTACCACACCCGGCTAATTTTTGATTTATTGTAGAGATGAGGTCTCGCCAAGTTGCCCAGGTGGGTCTCAAACCCGCGGATTCAGGCAATCCACTCACCTCAGCCTCCCAAAGGTGTGGGATTACAGGCTGAGCCACTGAGCCCGGCTTGCTGCTATTTTTGATACCAGAGATTATTGCAGCAACTTCTAGATGCCCAAAACATAACTTAGTTTATGCATTAAAAATTAACTGATGAACTAGAAAGATGAATGGAAGAATGGATTGATGAAAAATGCCTAGACTTTACCAAAAATATGCCCTTTACATCTCAATTTATCCTAATGAGTAACAGTTTAGGCAATATTCACAGTAATTTAAGAGACATCCATGTTTTGCTTTTTGTAATATGTTTGTAGGTACTCTCATTCTTTTTATTTGACAATTTCCTAGTAACCTAATGGTGATCTTTAGATTTCTTCATTACTCTACAAACCTGGATTTCTAAAATCCAACTGATCTCTACTGCAGTTTCCTATAAGTTTCCTTTTAGAATATTTGTCACAGCAATTTATTGTTCTCTCAGGTTATTTCATTTTCAAATATATCAAAATTCTGCCACAGAAAGGATGTGGGGAGAAATCTTATCAGTGAAGATGTTGAGTATAATTTAGAAATCCATCAATCACAGTTAAATTTTATCTCACATACCTTGAGATGGAGGAGATACATAACCATTTACAGTTTGTAACAAAAATTATCTCTTGCCCATTTACTATATTTGGGAGAAAAAGATTCTAGTGGATTCACTAATTATGTATGAGAAAAAGAACTGAGAATGGTATTCTAATAAAATTTTAAAACACACCCATATTCTTGAATAATTCCACCCTCAAGAGACTACCAAGGAAATAGACTGATTTATAAACAACGATTGCTTTATAATAATGACTTACAGCTTGATTTAGGGACCTGAACCAATTATTCATAATACTGGAATGACTTGATATAATCTATTATTATCTTGAATATAAGTCTGAAGTTAAAGAGGAAAATGCTCACCCTCCTTTATGTGTATAAAACAATCTCAACCATATATTTCCCCCCAAAATCTGAATAACTGTCTCAATTTCACATTTATTTGTAAAAATATGCCAAAAAAGGTCTTCTCATCTGATTAAATTTGCATGCACTTTTAGAAACACATTGTTATCTAATTCCAGAAATATTATTTGTCCCAGTACACAAAAATTTGAGTTTGAACAATTCCTGAAGCTATTCCTCCCAACTGCTATTTAATAAAACCTAAGGAGACTTTTAAAAATCTTAAAAATAAGAACAAGTTAGAAATGAGGTCTACTTATCTTATGAGTGTTTGCTATATATGTAATAAACTCCGATGCTTGTTAGTTACAGGCATGTAGGTAGCATAAAGAGTGAAGTAGAGTCAGAAACTTAGATGTAGCTTCTGCCTTAGATTGATAAAAACCAGGAGTGCAGACCAAAACAGCTTAGAGTACATGGTATTAAGAACCACATCTACAGTGAAATGCTGGTAAATGACAACAATCTGCTTTCTAGGGAATGAAAAAAAGGCCATATTTGCAGAATTTGTTGATTTCCAGTCCATGAACTCTTTCACCATGGCCAGTTTGAGCTACCAATGTGAAGTCATGGATAATGGAGTTGAGGAGAGATGCACACATTTGGCTCTTACAAGTCAGTGTGACTAACTGTAACATACCACTGCTTAGATACACGTATGCAGAGTCAGTATTTATTTTACCAGATACAATAGTAAGAATCTATGTGAATTTTTAACTAACATAGAAAATCCTATACAACAAAAAACACATTGGTCAAAATTACCAGTTTTGAAAATCTAAATCTGTACAGCTACTTTCGTTAATACTGATGCTATTAAAACATAGTCATGACTTTCTTTCTGGATCTCATGTTAATTAACTGCAACACGACAAATATTAGACTGTATTTAATTTTTGAGATAACCTACTACATATCAGACACTGTTATGAACACAGACTACAGAGATGATAAAAACATAACCTCTAATTTTTTATTCTAGAAAGGACCACCAAGTAGATAATTCTAGTAGATAATGGAATAAATACTAAGATGAAAGTAAGTATCTCTCCAGCAATATGGAGAAAAGACACTTAGTTTTGTTGGAGTGGCTTTCTTGGAAAATGGTGCTGTGAGAACCACTTTATGAAGCATAGGTTCTGTTACTTTAGAGTCACTCCTATAATTGCCAACCACAACCTGGCCCACATATTTGAACTGATCTCTGTAAACTTTGTTGAAGGTGAAGCAGGCCCACGATTTTGTGGGTATGGTAAACAGAGGCTGAGAATAAAATAGAATTGTTAGGCCAGGTATAAAATCTTTAATGAAACTTAAAAACACTACCTGATAGTGGTGGTGACAGGTTGGGAGAGCCCTGGAGGTAGGTTGGTGAACTGGGTAACTTAAGAGTTCCAAGTGTGAGTTTAGTCCAGTCATTTTCTGGTATGTCTGTTTCCTGACCAATGAAATAAATAAATGGTTTGGTCTCAACAATAACAACAAAATCATAACTATGGTTTATTGCTTGACTTTAATGCTATCATATCCCTTCACATACATTAATTCACTTAATTCTCAACAAAACTATAAAGTGAATATCTTTATTTTTTTTTTTTTACATTCAAGAAATCTGTGATGATTTCAAACTACACAAAATTCCAAAGTTAGGAAGGGACAGAGGTAGAATTCCAAGTTCTTCCCGACATTAATCTCTAGACATTCCCCACAGTAGTTCCCACCCGTTATGTTCTTTGATCTCAGAAACATCTTGGAATGTTTCCCTAATTGCTGTGATGGTAACACAACAGCGCCAAGGAAACCAAAGATCCAGGTTCTGCCCCTTAATGTTTATGCATTCTTGTGAATGAGCTCTGAAAATGCCAGGACATTTTGCCATCGAGTCTTCACATTAACTTTTCAGCAATATTCCTCAGTTTACTAATTAGGAGAGAGGACTATCTTCTCCTTGGCCTTTGAAAAATGATCATTTGCTTGATTGCTCTCAACAGAAGTCTTCCCATAGCCTCTGATATTTTCTTTTCATCTCTTCTGAGTTGTTTATTTTTAATTACTTAACATTTTTGAAGCTGCCTCTTCTGAATGCATTTCAAACTTAGGGATACAAAGCCAAATGCCTCAATTTTGTTTTCTCACCTCGTATGCAAACAATCTAAATTAATGTAATAATTAAGCCATGTTTTTTCATATATCTGGAATTACAGAGGCATTTTCGTATCTCTCCATGTTTTCTTGCCTTTCTTCACTTGGTTGATTTCATCTTCTCGTTGATGATTTAGATGATCCTTTGAGAAGGTCCCAAAGTATATCCCCCTCCTACCTCCACCTCCCGTTCAACCCATCCTACTATAATTATGTGCGGCTTTTCTAATAAAACTACAAACTGCCTAAGGGCAGAGAAGAATTTTCATTAGCCAGTTTATCTCCTACACTTGGTACAATGCTGGTATAATTTAGTGTGGAAGAGCTTAGGGTCTGTAGTTAGGATGTCTAGGTTTGAATCTTACTTCTGCCACTTAGTCATATGGCCTTGACAAGTTCTTGAATTTCCTTCAAACTCACATACTCCTCTGTGAAGAGTGGATACAACAACTTACCTCAAATGCCTTTTGTGAGGGTTAAATAAAAATGGCCCATGTAAATTGCTTGGCACAGCGTCTGGCATATGCTAAGTATTCAACAAATGTTATTATTATTAGGTATTCAAATATTGAGTGAATAATAAATTCATGAATGCCAATTATTCATTCCAAAAATATTTATTGATGCTAGGACCATTTCTAAGACCTGAGAGAGCATCAGAAAACACACCCAAGTTGGGCCTGATTTCTTACATTCTCTTAAAAGGAGACAGACATCAAATATAAAAATAAACAAATATGAATTTAGGTAGGGAAATAAAGTATAGTAGGAGGATGGGCAGTAGAAAGTGAAGTGTTATTTTCAGCAAGGTAAGTCAGAGACAGATTCCTGATTATGATCAGGTTTATTCATGCACCTTAGTGAGAAGAGAGATACACCTGTATATGTTACTGAGTAAAAGTAAAATTCAAAGGCCCTGAAGCTACAGGGTTTCTGGCATCGTCAAAGAAAAGCAAGTCAAATGGCTGATTTGGTAGAAGGGGAGAGATGGGACAGAAGTTAATGGGGAATGTTAGGAAAAAACTGAGAGCATCAAAGTGTGAAAGTCCTTTAGGGATTTTTGTCCAAGTACAGATTATGGATTTTATGCTGAGCGAGAAGGAAGGGCATTTTAGAACTTGGGATAATATTATGGAATTAATTAAAGATGCTTCTATTGAGAACAAAATGAATGATTAAAAAAATAGGGGCAGCTTCAGATAAATAATCAAGGGTAGAGTGACCAATGAATGAAGAAGATGTGTTAAAAAATGAAGTTCAGAAAAGGGCAGAAAATGGACAAATAAGGTGTTAGCAAGTAAAACATCTTGCAAAGAGGAAAATCAAGACAAAAGCGTGATCATACTACAAGAAGGGGATCCAGAATAGTGGGACACTGCCAGATGAGGGAGGGAGGAGGGCATATAACATCACTAAAGGTACCTGATTCTATACCAGAGAAAGTGAGGACCAGTTGAAAGTTCAAATGTCACCTGCACACGGACTACCTATATACCTAATCCTGACTTGTACCCCACATCTTTACAATGAACTTTTAAAAAAAGCATTGTGACCAGTGCAAAACTGTGAGTATATGAGTGCATGTATGGGTCTAGTTGTCCAACCATTCACAAATTTACTTTTTAAAAATTTACTTTATTTTCCTTCTGGAACCTATACTTTAAAACATTTTATCCATCAAAGATAATAATTTCTGTATAATTAATTAATGCTGCCATATTTCCTCACCAAAGCCATAAGTAATGATCAATTTCACCTTCTGATTGGTAACAGTAATGCCAGTCTCTCCGAAAGTCACCACTCTAAACAAGAGCAAATGAACCTATGATTTCCATTAACCTAATTACCTTATTGCAATTAATATATACGATACCTTTTTTTTTTTAATACAGAAAATGGTCTGTATATTTCCCTTACTCCTTTGGTGAAATCCTAGGAGTCTGTGGACCATAGGTTTGGGATTCTAATTACTCAGGTAAACCTACAAATATAAAGAGTATCTTGTATAATCACTTACCTATATTATCTACTTTATTTGTATGCATTTACACACACAATGTACTGCATGTCTAAAATATATGTACATACTTGTGTATATAATTCTTCCAAATAAGGCCACAGTCACAGATTTTAGGAGTTAGGATGTGAACTTATTATTTTAGGGGTTACCATTGAACCCACTGAGGATGTGTATATTGAGAAAATTTGAATTGGAAAGGAGAGATATCAGGCTGCATTATCTATTAATTATCTAGGATTATTACATTAATATAAAGGACACCATATAGAAACCCTCATTCATTTTTTTCATTTAATTGCTATATGACTATGCTGCTGAATCATTAATTTTACTTGGGGCATAAATGTGTCATACATCTGCATCCAATCAGAAGATACAATTCAGCAGTTGTGTATATATAATTTGTGTGTTGATATTTCAGAAATTTTGTGAAAAAAGAAAAATATCACCTTTGCAGACAAGTCAGTCTTACTGAGGGGAAGACTGTGAGACACAGAAGAATGGGGAAATAAACCACTGCTGGGTACATATTCCCAACAGTTGAACAATATTGATGAGGGGACTGAAAGCAGGAACCTACCAGGGAGCAGAAAATAGGCCCACATGAACCAAGAGGTTAACTTATGAAAGAAGGTGGTATCTCTTAATGTATTGCTTATTCTGGATGGTCTTAGTGATATCTGACTTGAAGTGTTCTTTCAGTCCCTCTGCAAAGGCATTTCAGAAAGCATTTTTGAGTCACCTACTAAATGTCAGATACTAACATGAACAAATTAACAAAACACAGTCCTTGCTGCTAGAGAACATAAACCCTGTAGTGGGCAGGCTGAAGGGGATTGTGGGGACCTAGAGAAGAAATATATGCATTCTCTACATTGAAAGCTTATCGTACTTTTCAGAGACCAAAAACAAAACAAAACAAAACTGTTAGTGACTTTAAAAATATATTCGCAATCATTGAAATACTCCTAAATCTACCTAGTATATAACAGAGCAGAAAGTTGAGTTGGTCTTCTTATGCTTTGTAAACATGAATTAATTTAACAATATTTCTCTAAGGCAGATAAAACTACTGGTATTTATCAACAAGTAAATCAAAATCATTTATGTTTACTGGCTTATTAGTTTCAGCTACTTTTGCCTCTGTCGTTGGCAAGTTTTCAGCATTTATATTGGTCTAATTTGACGAAAAACGATACAGGGCAGCTACAACAAGAATGTCTCAAGTAATTTTTCTAGGAGGTGAGACACACATTATTACTTTATTAGCTCTTCCAAATTCTGAGGACATTTATGATAACTTTAAGAGTTATTCTCAAGAAAGTATTTCACTAGCTAGTTTACTCATGTATGTGTATAAGTAGCATTATGGAAGCAATTAATTTTGACTAGGAGAAGAAGGTGTAAAAGCCCTGCATTATTTTCATCTGTTTTTATATGTATCATTTCTGTTTTACTTTCTAGATAGAAGTATATCTATATTTCCATGAGAAATAGATATTGGTAGATTTTTGAAAAGTAAATATATTGGGAATTCCCTGTGTCAGAAACAGCAACAATTAAGTATAATGAATATAACATTCAACTTAGATACAGCATAAATTTTGAGATTTGTTATAGATTAGCTGAATAACCTTGTGCAAGCCACTTAATCCTACTAACCACCATCTTCCTCTGACAAAAATTGAATGAATAATGGACACTCTATTATTCCATAGGATGGATTAAACATGACGCCACATGTAAGTGGTAAGGAATCCACCCTAAAAAGACTTATGAAGGAGAGAGTTACAATTATTCACTTTAAAAATACTAAATAATTACTATTTTGAACACCTACAACTGCTAGTAATAGCCTTTATTTGTTTAGCTATTTTAGCAATTTAATAATTTCTTTAAGGATTTGAGGCAGTTTGGATAACGAGTAAAGAATATGGCTTGGAAGCAGATGATGGAGGTCAATTTCTAGCTTTTCTATTTTCCCGCTGCAAGACCTTGGACAGGTTATTTGGCTTCTTTGGGTCACATGTCCTCATTCCTATAATGAGGGTGGTTATGGAAATTAGGTTACTACATATAAAGTACCTAGAGGCTTGTTTTGCATGCAATGCCAATTGCATCTACACTAGCCTTTACTGAATTTGGCCAAAAGCGCAACTGCATTTGAGAGGCCACAGCAGATTATGCTTCAATGTCCCACAAAGACACCACAGGAGCCTCCTTCACCAACCTCTGTTTTCACTCTGTCCAGAACTGCTAGTCATTTCACACATGAACATTTAAAGAAACGGAGACTGAATGTGAAGACAGAGAGAGAGAGAGAGAGAGAAGAAATGGTAAAAATAGAACATAATGCTCTTTATAACAAGAGTAGACTTTAGAAGACTTCTAATGCTCTATCTTCTCACTAAATATTTGTATGACTTTAAAATGTCACAGATTCTTTGCAGCTGTATTTACTCGTGCATATATTTGAAATTATTATAATTACATAGAATATTTGTATAGGGTTTTACCATTTACAAGGTAGAAGGGCAGAATAACTTAATTGTGAGCTTTGGAATCAAGTAGATGTGGATTAAATCCCAGCTCGACCACTTAATAGCTATATAATCTTAGGCAAGTCTCTTAACTTTTCTGTGCCTCAGTATTTTGATTTGAAAACTAGTAATTAAGAAATGTTCTTCAGAATTATTAAAGATTTAAATAAAACTGTTTAGCCACACGCTTTCCCTGTTGTATGTAATTCATATCATTTGCATGTGACCCTACCATGATTTTTTTCTTAGGGGACTAAAAGCAAAATAAGACTTTTTTGTAGAAAGTGGTTATAAAACAATTCTACACAAAATAGGGAAAATATGTCCTAAAATATTAACTGTGGTTATTAAAATTAGGCAAAACATGGACAATATTTGCTATTTCTACTTGTCCATATTTGAGCCGTTTATACAATATCTTATTTATCATATTTGAGCAAATTACATGTGCAATAAAAATAATTTGTGAGCATTGCTCATCTTGCAAACTTGCTACTCTCTGCCTTCTCTCTAGGAATCCTGATGGGGGTGTTGCTCCTGAAAAGCCTATGGTTGCATGATAGATTTTTAAAAATAATAATAATGATTCATCATGCTTCCTTAAAAAATTAGACTCTTTTTGAATAATATGATTAAAACTTATCAACTCGGGTTTGGGCAGTAGTGACTGCATCCTTCCACCATCCCTGCTGGGAATCTCTTTCCTCTGCAACACATCTTTCACATAGAACTGCTGGTACTTACCTCTCTAAACCTAGGGTAAGCAACTTGCTTTCTATGAGCTTGAAATGATTGTCCAAGGTATAAAGATAAGGGGCAACCCCTTTGGGTCCCCTCCCATTGTGGGAGATTTTCTGTCCTCTCAATAAATCCTGCTTCCTCAAAAAACAAAAAAACAAAAGAAGTATAAAGATAAGAGGCTTTTTGTCTGTTTTACAAAAATAATGGGACCTTAATTCCATATTCAACTCCTTATTATACCTTATTTTACCATAGTATCTCATTTTCTAGGTCTCCTGAAATACAGTCTCCAAATCTTTGGTCCTTTTCTCCCTCTGATTGGTACGAATTATTATTTCTCTATTATTTGCCTGTGAAATCCTTTTCATATTTCAGTTTAACCTACAATTCCATGAAGAAGTAGATATTAAACTGAGTCAGATTTCAGGATGCCCACTGAATGGATGAATTTACAGAGTGATTTTGCCTCCATGCGTGCGGTTCTCTCTTCTTTCTACTCCACAAGAAAACCTGTTAATCTAGATTTTTAGTTGCTTTGTTTTAGTATTTTGAGGTCAGAAACTCTGCTTACATTGAGCTTGGCAGCCAGTTAGTGGTAAGATTTGGACTTTGAGGCAGAAGGCCTTGCTTGAAGATGTTGAGTCCAAATATATATGTGCTACTACAATCCAGCTATTCCAAAAAGTTTTATTGGCAGTTACAGGCACTAGCCCAACTAAAATTAAAGTGAAACTTTGATATCTCATTTATCCTTTTTCCTTGAGTGCTCATATATAATTGCTTTGGAAGCCTCGTGGGAAATAGATGATTTATAAAGCATGGTTCTATTAATTCTGGGTTTCTCTAGCCAACAACATTTAATAGCAATCTAAAACTCATCTTCCACTTAATATATTAGCAAAATTGGCATCCTGTTCCTGCTCATCTATTAATACTTTCTCTCTCAATGTGCCTGTTGTAGGAGGTAAAATGGGTCCCCAGGCCTGTTCATATTATTCTTATTTTTTTGCTTTCCACTATCAGGTGGATAAATGGCTGAATCGATCTGCCATCTCTATTTATTCTGACTTTAAGCTTACTTTTTTTTTCATTACTTAGAATCAAATACTTCTTTTTCATAAAGAGGGATGTTACCAACCTCATCCCCCCACCAGTAAACATATGCATATATAGACACACACACATTCTCTCTCTCTCTCTCTCTCTCTCTCTCTCTCTCTCACACACACACACACACACACACACACACACTCACACACACACACATAATCTGTCTCTAGCATATAATTTATATTCATCTCTTACTCTCTGTTTGCTGTTGTTCCTTGTTCGTGTCCCCAGTGGATACATCAGCTCCACAAGGGAGAAGGACATGCATGTATTATTCACCTCTGTAACCCCAGGCCCATAGCAGTACCCAATGCTCTTGAGAAGCACAATAATAACAAGCCTTCTCTCACCTAATATTTGGTGCCCAAAGCTCTGGAGTAGGCAGCTCAGCTATTTCATAGTCATATTGAGGAAGAGTAAGATTTCCCTGCTATTTTTTTCTTTTTCCTCTATAAATGGTGGATGTACTTCATTTAAAAAAAATATAGTAAAAAATATATAACAAAGTTTTCCATTCTAACCACTTTTAAGAATAAAATGCCGTGGCATTATTTGCTTTCACAGTATAATGTTACTATCACCAGTGTCTATTTCTAAAGCACTTTTATCTCGAATAGACAATCTGTACCCATTAGCTACAACTCCCCAGTTCCCTCCTTCCCCAGTCTCTGGTAACCTCTACTCTACTTTTTGTCTCTATCAATACATCTATTCTAAATATTTTATATAATTGGAATCATACAATATTTGTCTTTTTGCATTTAGTTTATTTCTCTTAGCATAAGATTTTCAAGGTTCATTCATGCTGTAGCTTGTATCAGAATTCATTCCTTCTTATGAGTAAATAATATTCTGTAATATGGACATACACTACCATGTTTTGTTTATTCCTTCATTTTTATTGATGTGGTTATTTCTACCATTTGATTATTGAAAATGATGTTTGTTATGAACATTGATATTCAAGTGTTTGTGTCCCTGTTCTCAATAGTTTTGGGTACACACCCCACAGTGGAATTTTTAGGTCACACGTTAACTCTACATTTAACATTTTGTGGAACCACCAAACTGCTTTCCACAGCAGTTACGCCATTTTACATTATAGTGAGTATAGTATCGATTGCCTTTTTTCCTTTAACTGAGATTGTGAGGAAGAAGTGAATTAAACAGAGATCTGAAACAATTCCTCATATATATGTCTAAAATTATCAAAGAGAGACATCAGTACCTATGTTGTATGAATCAGTGGCAGTTAAAAGGAAAAACATGACAAACCATCAGAGGCTTTTAAGACATATTTCAAGCAAGAACACAGTAGTTGAAATATCTATTCACAGGCAACCCTCTCAGGTCCCCTCCTGTTCTGGGAGCTATTCTGTTCTCTCAATAAATCCTGCTTTCTCAAAAAAAGAAATATCTATTCACATCAATATATAGTCATATAAATGCACTCAATCCTTTAAAAAATAAAATGCAGGAAAAAATACATTTGCTTCATACAAAAGTTCTAAAATCCCATGTAACCTGAGATCTAAGAAATATTTTTGACTTCCTGCTCTCTATTACTTTGGGTAGCTAAGGCATGGGAAGGAAAACAGAAATTGAAAGTCCTCCTGAATTTTAAGGGTCAAATCTTTTATTGGAATGAGTATATGCCCTAAACCAACAAGTGAACACATTCTATTATGTTTGGGGGAAAAAATTTATTGCTTTATAAATAAGAACATTTTTTTCTTAGTTACTTATTGATTTTTCCATATAACTCCCTGTTCCCAAAAAGATGAAAAACATACCATGTGAAGTCTAATAACAATAAAAAGAGACTGGTCCCCATTGTGTGCAAACCTTTCTCAAGGCACAGAGATAATTGTCTGGAGTCTCTGGTCAACCATAAGAGAATAGATTCATTTTTAACAAGTACTTTGCCTACAAAGAACTGTAATCACATAGCTTGTGTGATGTCTATATCTTTATCTTTCCCTATTTATTCATCTATCCTGCATTTTCTGTTCATTTCTTGCTGAATAAAAAGGAATACCAAAATAAGCCAAGTGAAATTAAAACAAATAGGAAAGCATATATATATATTACATAAAGGTGAAGCTTTCCCTCACTGTTGGAGTACTCTAAACCATTCTATTCATATAGTGTAAATAGTTAATTCATGTACCACCAGGACTTTAACACAGGTAGCATAGTGTATGCAAAACAGGATTGGGGTTCACACATTTTGTGTTTATTCTAGTTCTTCTTCTAATAAGCTGTCTAACTTTGAATAAACCACTAAACCTCTCAAGGTTGTGTGTCCTTATTTGTAAATTGAGGATGTAGAGCTAGATTGCCGATTTATACAGTGTTGCCTAGGAGCTCAAATTGAGGCAAGGGATAAGTAAATAGGCAGGGCTCTAGGGCTCACTATCCTCGCTTCAAACACAGTGGTTTTATTTGCCTTATGCTTTTGGCATCTGTGCACAACTTTATTTGGGGAGAAGAAAAGTTTCTTCTATTGGAGGTGGTGAGGGAGGGAACCTACAAATGTAACAATTCTTTGTTATCTAAGTATAAACTTTATTTTCTAAATATACTACCAGTAAAAATGAAAGCCTCTAACCAGCTAAGATGCTGATAAGCATTCACGTGTATTATGTAATATTGTAAGGACTGCCAAAATTCAAAGTAACTTGTATCTATATAGCTTCCCTAAAACACCAAGATAAAGAGTAGAGCATTCAAAAGTTGAGACTGTGGAGCACAAGTCATAATTCTATTCTTCAGTAGATATTTTGCAACAAAATAACATCATACACAGACACGTACACACACTTTGGTATAACTAAAATAATTATAATGCCACTCTGACGATTACCGATCATCAAACAAAGTCTGTTACTTTCCTAAAAGAGCTTACTTATCCCAAGGATCTTCTATACATCGTAATATTTTATTGACATGACCTTAGACTGGAAACCAGGATGCTCTGATTTGGTCCTGGCTCCCTAAACTAACTGCAAAAAGACCAGCATTTGCCTGCTATCCATTTGACCCTGTTTCTGTACATTATCAAATTTTTGCTGTGGAAATATTTATGTGTTATATATAAGATATATATATGAAATGCAAAAGCTTAAAATTTGGGCATCACAGCTACTGCTCCTATAAAAAAAAGACTATGTAAGCACACACTTTGTTGCAGATATATATATCAGGTAGTGCAGGTTAACCTGTCCATAATTAAGGTTGATATGTCAGTTCCTGATCATATTTTTTTTTTACCAAAAAACATGTTAAATTTACCAATCTTATAGTTGAAAGCATTCATATTGTCATTTTTTCCAACATCCTGCCTAACATGAAATCTTTACTTAGCATCTCCTAGAAATTGTAGCTAACTTTAGCATGAACAATTCCAGTGTATAAGAAGTATATTGTTATGAAACAGATGAACTTAACTAAAAAAAAAAGAAAGAAAGAAAACAGAAACATGTGGTAAAATGTCCTTCCTTGAATGTGAGTTTTGCCATCTTAAGACACAGACTAAACTTTACCCATTGTACAGGTATAGTTTGGGGTTCTGTAGTCTGCATGCCTATTGTCTGTTTAAATACTTGATGGAGGCTGACAGTCTCAGACCACTTACATAGGCATGCAAACTGGAGTGTGACTTTGAGTAGCAACAAGCTTGATTCAATCCTCCCCTGTAGCTGTCTTGATATTTTTAATAATTTTTAAACATATGGCTCCACATTTTCATTTTTCAGTGGCCCTTGCAAATTATGTAGCCAATTATGCATATTCTGTTAAATCATCTGCTTTCAAGCTTAGTAACCCCAGTTTCTACAGGTGACTTGCATTCAATAGCTTTGTTTGTCAATGACCCTGTTAGAGGGTGGTTCCCAGAATTTGGCACAGTGCTAGGTGTGTTCTGATCACCAAGGAAGTCCGAAGCATGATTATATCCTATGGTGATTATCTCCTGTGCCCCTTCAAGATCCAGTCTCTACACTTCTATGCCCTGATTTGGGAAGAAGGCGGGATCCCTTGTAGCCTATCTTCCATTTGGGTTAATGGAAACCAATAGGGTAGGGTGATGCAGAAGAAGGAATTCAGGGTACTTCTTATTTTCCTTTGCCTCAGGGCTGCACCTGTGGTAGAAGCTGCATCCCTTCCTCACTAGACTTCTCACTGGTTGGCTCCTCATCCACATTATTATATCTCACTGGTCTCATAACACTGTTTTCTCTCCTTTTTTCCTTCAGCCCACGTGAATATTAATGATTTCCTGCTGTTTCAGGTCCCATAACACATCTGTATGTATTGCTTTTACAAAAACATATTCGTGAACCATATGGAGTAAATTCTGTACCTTGCCAAGGTTCTAACTGATAAACGACCCTGCATGCAGATATTATATGTTTATTAACACAGCTAGCTAGTTTGTTTTTGGAAATTTCTCCAGAATGCTAAAGTTGACTTTCTTTGCTTCACTGAGTAGCTGATCTGTCGCCTTCCATGTTTTCTTTTTTTTTTTTATGGTTTTTTTTTTTGCTGTGGTGAATACAAACTTTATTTCATCATTTGCATAACTTGAATTTCTTACGCTGACCCATCAAAAATGAGTTAATTAGACACAGCTCATGAAGCTTCAGAGAAAAACTTTTTTTTTTTCTTTTTTTACAGAGGAGTCTGAATTTTATTCTGGGTGTAATAGAAAATCACTGAAGGATTTTAAGTAGAAATGACACTTAATCTGAAGTTTTTTTCTTTTGTTTTTCTGTTTTTATGGGTTTTAAACAAATTTTCACTGATATCATTGGAGATTCACTTGCAGTTATAAGAAATAATACAGTGGAATCTCTTTTACACTTTATCCAGTTCCCCCAGTGGTAACATTTTGCAAAACTATTTACAGTATCACAACCAAAACATTGACATGGATATAAGACACCTATCTTATCAGATTTCTCCAGTTTTACTTGCGCTCAATTATATATGTAAGTTCTATACAGTTTTATCACTTTAGGGTGCATGTATTAATTACACAGTTTAGATAATGAACAGCTACAAGCATCCCTCATGTTGCTATATTTTATTTTATTTTTTATATTTTATTTTACACATGTGGGGTACAGTTCAGGATTAGGTACACAAGAAGACATTGTACAGGCATAGTTTGGCTTCCCTTTGGTCCCCACTGCCTAGTTTGAGATCAGATACCCTTATTGACTTTGTGTCCTTCCATGTTTTCAATCACCATACGTACATTGATAATACTCAAATCTCTGTCTTTGGAACAACTTGCTTCCAGAATCCCATTCATTCAAACAAATAAAAGAAATAGCTACTATACATCAAACATTATTCCAAGTACTGGGGATTTAGTAGTGACCAATCACATTAAACTCCCTATTCTGATGGAGCTTATATTTTTGTATGGTTTCAAAGATAATAAGCCAGAGGACTCTAAACAGCTACATGACATGGCTGACCTACTTTAGATGGTTCATTTTGACTGCTGTGTAAAGAATAGACTGCCAGAAGCTAAGGACTGAAATAAGAGAACGATTAGAAAAACTCAGGTGAGAGGTCAAGGACACAGGGACCAAGGTAATGCCAGCAGGTGGTAAGGCAAGTTCTGCACCTCAGCACACAATCTTGATGCCCTATTTATCTGTTCTACTGAATCCCAAGGTAGAATCTATAATTGAACTGTACTTTACTGGCTTAGGAAAAACAAAGTGTGAATAATTGCATGGTAAATTAAAGGTCAATAATATCCACCTCAGATTCAAGGAAAATATATATTTTTCCTTTTATTTACAAATACTTTCTCTCCTTTTCTAAAACATAAAGAAAAAGTTATAACAATATGCCTAGGGACTAGGACAAAATTAGAAATAAAAGTTAAATGAAAAATTTTTTATTGAATTGTTCATGGAAAATTATCTAAAACAAAATAAGAAGGTGATTATAATCTTCAATTGGTCTCAAAAATATTCAGACAATTAAGGTTTTTTAAAAATAAGATTTATGATGGCTTTGTTCGCAATTTTTTTGTCTTTTAAGATAGAGTCTAGCTCACTCTGTCATTTGGACTGGTGTACAGTAGCATGATCATGGTTCCTTCAGCCTTGAATTCTTAGGTTCAAATGATGCTCCTGCCTCAGCTTCCCAAATAGATAGGACAATAGGCCTGCACCACCACACCCTGCTAATTTTTATTCTTTGTAGAGACAATGTCTCACAAACCAGGCTGGTCTCCTACTCCTGGCCTCAAGCAATCCTGCCTTAGATTCCCAAAGTGCTGGAATTATAAGTATGAATCACCACACCTATCCCTGTTATTAACTTTTTTTTTTTAATGGGAGTCTCACTCCGTCGCTCAGGCTGGAGTACAGTGGCATGCTCACAGGCATCCCAGTGTCCACCTGCTGGGCTCAGGCGATCCTTCCGCCTCAGCCTTCCAAGCAGCCTGAACTACAGGCACGTGCTACCATGCCCAGTTTATTTTTTATTTATGCCAAGTTGCCCAGGCTGGTTGCAAACCTGCGGGCTCATGCAATTCAAAGTGCTGGGATTACAGGCTGAGCCACCGAGCCCGGCCTGTTATTATTTTTTTTTTAAGTTTTCCGGAAGATATAATATGTTTTCCATAAGATACCATAACGAGTTATTATAATTTTTAGAGCACTAGGTATGAATACCACCACCAACTCTTGGTAGAATTTTTGAAAATCGAAATCTTTAGTTATGTTGAGAGGAAAATAAATCCTATGAAGGAAGAGGAGGAACAGGAAGAGGAGGAAGGGAAAGAAAAGTTGACAGGTATACACTGAAACAGTTCTTTAGAAATAAAGCTGCCCTGTAGAGCTTTTCTAAAGTAACATAAAGTTGTGGGTTTACAAAACAGAATGCAACCAACTTTTGTTGTTGAATTGTAAGACATTTGTTTCAAGGTACACTTGATTCACCAAGTAATGATTTCTAGGTCCTCTTGTAATGAAGTATGGAGAGCTCAAATGTAATTAGTGGAAAGGCAAAAGGTGGTGGTTGGGGGTAGGGAGTGGGGGGGGGAATGGGGAGGTGAGTGGGAAGGAATAGTTCTTTTTGCACTTATGGAGAGTATCTGTTTCTATTATAGCTGTTGCAGCTATCCCTGGCTAAATTTGATTCTCTTGCAAAGGTCTTCTATGCTCTCATTATCTAACCAAAGGTATATTGTTAATTTATAATGAATTAATTAATTTGAAAGTTCATTCATTTAATATTTATGTGTCAGACTTTCAGTCCTGGATCTTGAACAATATTTGACAACCCGTTCTCTGTTTCTAGGGAATAATCTGATCATATGCATAGGCTGTAAACAGATTTCTTTGGAGGATCTTCAAGCAGCACTATCGAAATTTCGAACTTCAGATTTGATAGCCAAGGAGAGATGATAGGCTTGAGGACTACAGGTTTTTGTTGTACAGACCTCATATTCATTCACAATGATTTTGTTGTCTCATAATTGTCTATAAACTGAAGGTTAAACTGGCACAGTGGCTCACGCTTGTAATCCCAGCATTTTAGGAAGCAGAGGCAAGATGATTACCTGAGCCCAGGGGTTCGAAACCAGCCTCAGCAACTTGGCGAGATCAAATCTCAAACAAATTAGCCAAGCAAGATGGCACACACTTGTAGTTCTAACTACTTGGAAGGCTGAGGCAGAAGGATGGCCTAAGCCCAGCAGGTGGAGGTTGTAGTGTGAGCATGCTACTGCATTCTAACTTGAGGGACAAAGTGAGACTTCGACTCAAAACAACAGAAACAAACCTGACAGTTAGTTTTTTACATTTTAAAGAATATAAAGTATTTACTTAAGTAAATGAAGCAGAAACTACTGCAGAATAGTCAAATTTCTGAAAGGCTATGCTTATAATAAATTTTTGGTAATGAGATGAATTGGAGACCTTACTAAATAATGGTTGTGCAATTTATTCTTGTTAAAAATGAATTCCTGGGGATGGGCAAAATTCTCACAGATGTTATTACCTCAGCTAGAAAAAATTGGAAGTGTTATGAGGAATTATGAAGTTAAAATTATGTAGTCACTTATTCATGTTGTTGAAATATACAAAAGCAAAGAAGTGATTGGTTAGCCTGAGGGCAGTCAGGAAAAATTTAATTAGTTCAGAAGTATCATGCTTTAAATAAAAATAATAATGATAAAAATAACTACCACCTGGAGAATGGCCACTGTATTCTCCAATGTGAATTTAGTACCTGCAACTTTGTAACAGCTGCAGCTATTACTGTTCCAGAGCTAAGGAAACAGTTGGGGATACTGAGTACTTTTCACTGTTTTAATTTATTTCTTCTTAGAAACTAGCTTTGTCCCAGTAAGTCCTACCTCATTCTCCACTTTTGCCTTGTAGTGTTCTTTGACCCATTAGCAACATAATTTCTGACCCATCCTGAACTTTCTTTCAGCCAATTGGACATATTACACTCCTGCAAGAGAACCCTACACACCCTCAGGTATTCTCAATAGAAATTTCATGGCACAGATCATAGCTGACAGAGTCAACTGTAATTTATTACAATGCCTTAAACACTCATCCCCAAATCAGAAGACACGTGTCGAGTATTTTAAGATGTGGCTCCTTTCCTCTCCCCCTGCCCACTAAATTGTTCCCCTTTACCACATCTGCAGGCAACTTGGTGCTCTCTAAAAGGAGGGGCACAGGACTAACCAAGAACATGGAACCTGAACTCTGGTCTCATAAATGCAAATGCCAGCCACTGACTAGTTGATCAGCTCTTATATGCATGACACTATGTTAGGTGCCTCCTGCATTTTTTCCTAAACTCTCAACGTATACATTGATTTTCCTAAACTCTCAACATATACATTGTTTCTGTAGCTTACAGATAAGGTCACATGGAGCAGTCAGCAGAGCCAGAATTCAAAATCAAATCCCTCTAATGTCAAAATCCAGGTTAGTTCTCCCGGATGCTATTTTAATGTCAAATTTCCTATTATACTTTCTCTTCCACGCAGTGAGCTGTGAAAAGTAGTACAAACCCACTGTGTTTTCCACTGATGAAAAGATAACGTTTTATAGATAAAATAACTCCTTATTGCTTTAAAATGATAGTCACAGATATTCAGGCATTAAGTTTATATCTATTGATGATGTCCATGTAATAAAACTTGACCTTTCAATAGTTTCAGTCTTCATCACTGAGCACATACCTCTGTGTTCACTTAAAGGTCATGTCTATTTAGCAACTCAACTTTTGGCTCATCTGGAGTTGGAATTTTTCACCAGTATCATTACAAATGGTATCTTAATTTCATTTTTAAAAACTTTTGTATTTGTTTCATATTGTCCTGAATCAATTTTACAGTCCTTTCTTATCACCATTTACCAGATTCTACAGTAAACCCCATTGGCACATAGCCTTCTGGATTATAGAGCAGGTCGTTCCTTAAAGAATCTCAATCTAACAACATCCATCAAACTGTAAGCCCAGCAAAGGCAGTTCCATGCTCTGGTGTCTATTGATTTTATGCCAGGAAGGGTTTTTTACATATGGTACTTACTTAGTAAATATTTGCTCAACGAACAAATGAATCTAGGTCTCCTATCTTAACTGTATACATTAATTAAATATATTTGAACTATTTAATATTTAATTAGAACTTAAATATTATGTTTCAATTATTTACATATTTAAACCATTCACACAGAAATGCTATGACTAATTGCTTTTTATTGTAGGCTTTCTTTTCAGAAGACTACAGCTTTAATGCACATAATACTAATCTTTGTTAGCCTTATGACATATTATGCTTGGTGGTTTGGATGAACTTATCTGAATGCCCAAAGATCAATGGTGTACCAAAAGAAGGAAGTTAATATAGTTGTCCAGGAAGCTCCCTCCTCCTGTTGGCCTTCTTCCAGTTCTTCTAGTGCTATTTGCAAATAGCCAAATATCCAAGAATTGAAAATTAAAGCTTTGGAATGTTTGGCAGAAAGAATATATTCTAGAAGTAAACCTCAATCTTAGATTGTTTTGACTGTCTGGCATCATTATTTAGAATTTGCAATAAGAATGAGAAACAACAACCAAAAAAAAAAGAGAGAGAGAGAGGGAGAAGAAAGAAAAAAATTTAAAACCCTCATATTTAAAGCTGCATATATCTATTATTATTTTAAAAAAAGAGTGCATTTTATAAGAAATGCTTTAAATAAACATTTTTCTACCACAAAAGACTTAGCATTTTATCATACATTTGGCATTTTTCAGACCACTGAACTTAATTTAAATGGGCTAAACATTGTCTCTTGGCAACGAGAATCCACACAAATTGGTAGGTACTCTCTCTGGAGGAAGATCACGCTTCTCAATATTTATAAGCTCCTAGCTAAAGCTGGCATTACTATTAAAAACACCACAAGAGTTAAGCCACCAATATAAACAGGAAGAATTTTCAGTCCCCATTTTCTCTTGTTTGTGTGTGTGTTAAACTAATTTTAAAGAAATAAAAATGAGATTTAGATTTCTTAAAAACATGTTCCAAAGACGTTATTTATATCTCAAATGAAGACTTAAAAAATTCACATTATGTCAATCAGCTTTACAGTGTTCGCTGTTAAAATGGAGTAAAAATACACTTTAAAATATATGATCTAAAAAGCTCCCCCAATCACTTAGTTTCAGAACCAGGTTCTGAAAGCCCACTCTGCCCCACTTCCCAGCCTACTTGTTTTGTAACATAAAAATTAAGGTGGCAGCTTTGGCAGTTATCACTTCCTGGGGTTCATGAGCGAACACTTAAAACTTTGTGAACCCTCTTAGAATAGGTGTAGCATTTCAAGTGGGCAGGAATATGTGCGTGTTTCTGGGATAACATCCCCCTAGATTTCAAAAGGGACGTGAGCAAAATTGGTGAGAAATTTTGGTTGAGGGTAAAGTATGTACAACAAAATTTAGCAATTCTGAATTTTAATCATACTAATGTACTCACAGCTATATAATTGAGGAAAAATTACTTCTCTGGGTCAGAATTACTTCATCTGTGAAGTAGGGGTTATAGATTCCCCCAGTGTTTCCACACTTGTGAGGTGCAATCAACTGTAGTTCCATAGAGTAGCTGTTAGTCCATGCATCACAAATGCACCGAGCTTCATCTACAGATTGCCAACATATTTTACATGTGTGTGCTACTAATTTCTAGTAAATGGTGATTGTACTGTGATTAATACAAAAGCACTCAAATGCATCCCTTAATTTATTGTGATTTTCAGTGACTGCATGTTTTCGAAATCAGTTAATACTGAAAACAATGACAAGTGTGGGTTCTGCCACTAGAAAGCCAGTCCAGGTGGCGTCTAAGCTGTGTCCAGCTAGATAAGGACAAAGTTCAAACATTTAATTAAATATTCCAAGTGTGGATCTATAACTTTAGGTTTTAAATTGAAAGCTTCCGGATGACATACACCAACATAGTTTTAACATGTAGATAGTTTGCTAGCATATGCCTTTGTACATGTATAGGTTGCAGTTAAAGGATATTAAGAGATGAGGATGAAAACTTTTTTTCTCTTCCTGTTCCCTAGAGGTGTGTACTTATGTTATATACATTCAAGAGTTTATTTCTTTGGTACTTTGGCAGCTGACTATAAGATTTAGTGCTAGACAAACTTAAGTTTATATCATCATTCTTTCCCTAGCCAAAGAAGTAGTCAAGTAAATAGACATGTCTAATTTCAGTTTCATCTTATTAATTTGGGATAATAATAAACACAAATGTCACCAGGAATTTGAACCCTCCAGCCACCTCTGATAGGTACTTGGTTCTGGCTTATTGGTCAGCCTCCACTTCCATGGATATGTATACCCAGCCAAGACTAAGGAAAAATCTATTCAACTATCCTTTTAAAGAAAATTATTTGTTAAACTAGTTAATAACTCATATTAATAAATCCAATAATAAAAAAGATACTCTTTAATCATGTACAATTTCCTTTATCATTCATCTTTAACTATTATTAAACATTAATTAAAAACAAAATTTAATATTAGAATATTCATTTTTTCAGCTTCACATTGTCTTATGTATATACAAAAGCAAAACAAAAATTCTAAAGTCATTCTAATTTATCATGAAAAGGCTTTGTTTAGGCCGATGGCCTACTTAAAACTAACAAAGAATCTGTCAAAATAATTTCGGTTTACTTTTGGGTTCCTTTTCATGACATTAGCATCTTGTGTCTTTATTCACAGGTATTTTATGACCTTGTAAAGTCAGTCTATATTTGTTGATCATGCTCCACAGAGTCTTCAGTATTTAAATAAGTTACAGATAATGGAAATTTAAATGCATTTATCACTTATTAGTGAAATTTTATAAATGGCTTTTAATTATATACAAATAGCTTGGTCAGCGAGGCCTCAAAAAAATTAAAAAGGAAAACAGATATCCCCAGTTTATCTGGCTTGAATCACTATATTCAGAAATGATACATATTTTATTCTCATCCATGTATGATCTGTGTAAACACACCAAGGATCCTAGCTTTTCTTTAAAATAAGATTATTGAATTAGATTGGCATTTCAGAAAAATAAATCAAATATACACAGTCAAACAAAGTTGTTAGATACAGAAAACAAAAATTATTTCCAATGGTTTTTGTATCTGTTTCCAAGCCCAAAGAAAATAAGACATGCCAAAGAAGATATATTGCATTAATTTGAGTAAAGAGAAATGATGGACTAAATAATTAGCTGGTCTATTATTCAAAGAAAAAAGAACAGCAACTTCTTTTTAAAAATTTTTTAAAATTAATTTAAAGATGCGGGGTACAACTCAGGGTTAGGTATACAAATGTTCATTATGGATGTACCCTTGCTGATGAGGTGTGTTCCCCCTCCCCCGAATATCCCTACTATTGCCAATCCCACCCTGCCCTCCACTGACATATCCCACTACTGCCAATCCTCTTCTTACAGTATTATGATAATTGCTCAAGATCCACTTATAAGTGAGAACATGTGGCACTCAGTTCTTTGTATCTGTGATAGGTCACTCAATATTATAGATTCTAAGCCCATTCAGGTTGCAAGAACAGCAACTTCTATGATGTGGCCCTCATATATGTCTTTGCATCAAATTCCTAACTTCTTGAGGGTAGAGAACAAAAGAAAGTAGATATAAGAAACATTTAATTAAAGATGAAGGGAAATGGTAGTAGGTGTTTCTTTAAAAAGGGGAGAATTTTAGTTTTTTATTTTATTATTTTTAAATGTGGAATGTTAGGCCAAATATATTAAAAGGTTGACATTATTTTAATTACAGGATGAAAAAATGCTATTATATGTGCTACAGATATATGACTACATTCACAGAAAAAGTTTAAAACTTCTCCTAAAAATATTTCTCTTATTTTTTTTCCTTTTAATTTTTTTTATTTTAAAGATGCGGGGTACAATTCAGGGTTAGGTATACCAATGTTCATTATGCAGGTACCCTTGTTGATGAGGTGTGCCCCCTATTCCCCAGGCAAATTCCCACTACTGCAATCCTGCTTCCCTGCCACCTGCCCAGCAGTTTCCCGCTACTGCCAATCATTCTCTTATATGGTATTATGATACTTGTTCAAGGTCCGCTTATGGGTGAGAACATGTGATATTCACTTCTTTGTTTCTGTGCAATATCACTCTGTATTATAGACTCTAAGTCCATCCAGGTTGCGGTGAAGTTCATGATTTTGTTCTTCTCTATGGCTGCTAACACTTCATCGTGTATATGTACCACTTGTTTTAATTCAGTCCTCTTTTGATGGGCAGCATGGTTGGTTCCATGTTCTTGTTACTGTGAACAATGCTGCAATAAATATACGTGTGCAAGTATCTTTTTTATAGAGTTATTTGAGTTCTTCCAAGTATATTCCCAGTAGAGGGATTGCTCAAAGAAATCAAAGATGACATACACAAATGGAAAAAATGTTCCATGCTCATGGATTGGAAGAATCAACATTGTTAAGGTGTCCATCCTATCCAAGGCAATCTACAGATTTATGAAAGGTTGATTTTTAGATCTTTTAGGAATTGCCATACTGTTTTCCACAGAGGTTGTACTAGTTTGCACTCCCGCCAACAGTGTAGAAGTGATCCCTTTTCACCACATCCTCTCCAGCATCTGTTTTTTGTTTATTTGTTTTTTAAGTTATTGAAGATAGCCATCCTGACTGGAGTTAGGTGGTATCTCAGTGTGGTTTTAACTTCCATTTTTTTGATGACTAGTGAGGTTGAGTATTTTTTTCACGTATCTGTTGGCTGCTCGTATGCCTTCTTTTGAGAACTGTCTATTCATATCTTTGCCTACTTTGTAATGGAGCTATTTGTGTTTTTCTTTTCAGAACATTTGAGTTCCTTGTAGATCCTAGATGTTAGGCCTTTATCAGATATATAGTTGGCAAATATTTTTTTCTCATCTGTGGGCTGTCTCCCCACTCTCTTGAGGATGTCTTTGGCTTTGCAGAGCTTGTCTTGATGAGATCCCATTTGTCTATCTTATCTCTTATGGCATGGGGTCTTGGGATTTTGATCAGGAATTGGTTGCCAGTTCCAATTTTCATAAGGGTGTCTTCTGCATTTTCTAAGCTTCTTATAGTTTGACGTTTTACATTTAGGTCTTTGGTCCATTTAGAGTTGATTTTTGTGTATGGTGATAGGTAGGGATGTTCTTTTAATCTTCCACATGAGCTAAGCCAGTTTTTCCAGAACCACTTACTGAATAGGTACTCCTCTCCCCAGTCTTTGGTGGTAGAGGCTTTGTCAAAGATGAGTTGGTTGAGAAATTGAGGTTTTGCTTCTGGAGTCTCTATCCTGTTCCATGGGTCTATATGCCTGTTCTTGTACCAATACAAGACTGTTTTGTTTATCATAGTTTTATAATAGAGTTTAAAGTCTGGGAGTGTGATACCTCCTGCTCTGCTTTTTTTGCTGAGGATTGTTTTGGTGATTCATGGTCGTTTATGTTTCCATATGAATTCCTGTATTGTCGTTTCCAGGTCTGAGAAGAATACTGCTGGCAATTTAATTGGTATTGCATTAAATCTGTGGTTTGCCTTGGGTAGGATGGACATCTTAACAATGTTGATTCTTCCAATTCATGAGCATGGAATATTTTTCCATTTATGTGTGTCATTTTTAATTTCTTTGAGTAATGTTTTGTACTTTTCATTGTAAAGGTCTTTCACCTCTCTGGTTAGGATGATGCCAAGGCATTTGATTTTTTTTTTTTCCTAGCTATTGTGAATGGAATTGTGCTTTTTATTGGGTTTCTGTTTGTTTGTTGGTGGTATATAGAAATGTGACTGTCTTTTGCACACCAATTTTATACCCTGAGACTTTGCCAAAGTCTTTTATCAGTGCAAGGAGATTTTTGACAGAGTCTCTTGGGTTTTCAAGGTATAGAATAATGTTGTCTGCAAAGAGGGATAACTTGACTTCCTTTTTTCCTAATTGGATACTGCTGATCTTCTTCTCTTGTCTGATTACCCCAGCTAGGACTTCCAAACTATGTTGAAAAGGAAGGGTAAAAGTGGGCATCTGTGTCTTCTTCTGGTTTTCAGGGGAAATGGTTCCAATTTCTGTTTGTTTGGTAGTATGCTGGCTGTGGGTTTCTCGTAGATGACTCTTATAATTTTTAGGTATGTCCTATTGTTTTACTTTTTTAATGATTCTCCAAGAACTTTTGAATACTATAGGCTATATGAAAAGCATTATAATTAGACACAGACACCTTCTCTTATTCTTTCATTAAATATTTTAAGTGTGTAATTTGCAGACACTGTAATATTGAGTTATGATTATGCTACAAAGGTGAATAAGATATATGCCACTTTAAGGAATATGCATCAAGATGAGAGAAATGACCTTATTAACACTTAATCATGCAAAATTAAAATGAAAATAGTTTCCAATATGTCTTTTCTAGACATATTGGAAGAACAAAAGAAAAAAAAAAAAACACCTCAATTCTAATTAGGGAAATCGAAGAAGTTCCAAACACACACTAGTGTGTAATCTGAGTCTCAAAGATATGTACAATGCAAACAAGTACAGAAAGAACATAGAGAAGGGCTGGAGAACCAAACTGAGAAGTTATCATGAGTAAACACAGAGACTTGTGAATTTCCAGCCCCAGATAGTGCTCCAGAAGAGGCAGAATAAAGTTATTGTTGTTTTCCCCTACACTAGCTCAATATTATAACCTGAAAATTTTATTGTAGATGATGTCATATCACATTTGCAAAATAAATGCCCTTATATTTTATTTATATTGCTATGTGTTATTTGTCTATAAGATGAAAGTGGGCTGACATGTTTTTGGAGACTTTTTATGCTTCATGCTTGAACTAAAGCAATAATATTCTTTATAACTTCCCTAATGTCTCTGAAAAAACACATCATATATGGCATGAGAATATGCAACTTGGTCTGCATATTAAGATATCTTAATATTTGAACCCATCTTTTAGGAGAAACAATGGTAATTCAGTGCCTCCACAAGTGAATCTGCCTGACTGACTTTAAGAATGACCACCCTCATCAAAGGTTGGGACACTTCATACCAGAGTACACAAGGATATAGGAAAAGAAGTCTCACAAAATGTTAACAGGTATGTAATATGTCATGGAATTACTGAGTGATAATTCATTAATCCATACCAAAAACCTTATTGTTTCTGTGTTGTCTTTATCCTTTGAAACAGCAGCAAAACCATGATATTCCAAAGGAATATGTAAATGTCTTGACTTAGAAATTATGCTTCTAACAATTTATTCCAAGGTAATAATTGAGGATGCATAAAATATTTCAGTGTTTACAAATTTATCTTATATTTTGATATATAACACAGAATATTTGGAAATAATAAAAATGCCTAACAATAGCTTAGTCACTAAACAGATTATGGTATAATCATACAATGACATACTATGCAGTTATTACAGCTTACTCTCTCTCCTCTCTCTGTGTGTGTATATATATATATACACACACACACACATATATATATGCATTTAGCTAGTGGCATAGAGATATTCATAAGATATATAACTAATGTCTGACACAGTTCCTTGTATATAGTGAGCACTTAATTCAGCTTAGTAGTTATTATTAATATTATTAATATTATTTAAGACAGGGTCTTGCTCTGTCATTGAGGCTGGAGTATAGTGGTGTGATCACAGCTTACTACAACCTTGACCTCCTGGGCTCAAGCCATCCTCCCACCCCTGCCTCCCTGTTGGTTCATTAGAGAAAAAGTCCTTAAGACCTAATGTTGCCAAAATGCCATAAACATTTAACTTGCAATTACTTATCTATTTGTTCTGACCCATATATATCTAAATCATGCATGTGACCTTTTAACAAATCAATTTTATTTGAAAAAATATACTCTCTGAGATTATTTTAAATCATCTCAGAGACAAGCCTTCTAAATGGGCAATTCAGAAAAGTCACTCCTAAGTAATTAACATTTAAACTTTACATTACATTCTATCTTTTAATAAACTCAAAAAATTGGGAGGTTGCCAGAAAATACCTCAGCTCTGCAATTCAAATGTTTGGGGCAATTCTTTTTGCTAAGCACGTGTTTGATTTACCAGTGGAAAAGATATGTGTCATCTTCCCCAACTTACATCTAACTAAGTGTAGGCTCAATAATGAAAAAAAAGCAGAGGGGAAATGAAGATTTAAGTGAAAGTACAGAAGCTAGAGTTCCTCTATTTGTGAAATGTCTTTGCTACGTTAGCTGCAACTCTCCTGACTTGCTCGCTGTTCATTACTAGACTTCAAATCAATGTACTGAGACAAACTTCAAGTTAATAGCCTTTTCAATTGTTCATACATTCTTTCTCATCTCACAAAATCTGTGAACATGCTACCTTTTGGATAGTTTTCCTCACTTTTAAAATTCTAAATGCCTTCAGTAATGTCTCATTTATCATTTTATGCCATAAATTCTATTTAGTTCCACTTGTAAGACCTACTTAGTTTGAATTTTAAATCAATCTAACATCATACATGTGCCTAAGTCAACTTTTACTATTATCTGAGTTTTATCTACTACTTACTACAACCAAATCATGGAAACTTAGAAATCATACATGCTTGAAAACATTTTTTTTAATTCATTAATTTGCTTACACATCTGCCTAAACCAATCCATGAGGAATAATAATGAAGTTTTTAAAAAAATATTCCTCAGTGTTTAACATTGCTCTTTCCTTCAGTAAATAGTTTGAAACATCTATTACATATACTAGGCATTAAAGGGAATATAAAAGTGAATTAGACCTAGACCTATTAAAATAAATATGTGCTTTAAGAAACCAGCAAAAAAGAGAAGGACTTTTAGGCCAAGATAATAAGATTTGTCAAACTACGTCTTGGACAAAGGCCTAGCATCCATAATCTATAAGAAATTCAAACAAATCAACTGGAAAAAAAACACTTCTCAAAGGAAGACATACAAGCTTCCAGAAAAATATGCTCAGCACTACTAAGAATCAGAGAAATGCAAATAAAAACTACACTGAGATATATCTCACACTACTCAAGAGAGTCATTATTAAAAAGTCAAAAAAAATAAAAAATAAAAAAGATGCTGACAAGGCAGTGGAGCAAAGGGAACACTTGTACGCTGTTGGCAGGTTAATGTATGCTAGTTCAAACTGTGGAGAGCAGTTTGGAGATTTCTCAAATAACTAAAAGCAAAGTTACCATTCAACCCAGCACTCCTACTTCTGGGAATATACCCAAAGGAACATAAATCCTTCTACCAAAAAGACACCTGTACTCATATATTTATTGCAGCACTATTCATAGTATCAAAAATATGTTTTCTTTTCATAAAAAGTTTCACATCGTAAAAATCGCCCATGCTTTAGCATGACTAAAAACTAAACCATAAGAAAAAAACCAAAAACCTTCATTTGGCACTGCCCCACAACTTGCTTTTTCTCAATTTTTCCATTTTAATAATATCAGAATTATCAAAACAATTACTAGAGGCTTTCTTTTTGATTCTTGTATTGGTCTATGAATAAAGAAAGATTTTCGAGCTGTGATCTCTATTCTTTGGTAATAGAGTTTAAAATGAGCTATAAGAATTTGTCTGTCAATCAATTTCAAAGATAACTCTACAAAGCTAATAGCTCTTCTCTTCTGAATGATAACCTAATGACCAAGTATTGTTGCATATAATAGAACTCAAAGCTGCATCTGCTTTATTTGTCATGTTTAATATGTAACAGTGGCACATTTAATATGTAGACAATACTCTTGCACCAGGTTAAGTCATACCAGAACCTAATGCAGAGATAAAGAATTTGAATAATTGAAGTGACAAGAAGTGAAAGGAAACTCACTTTATCACATGGCACAGTAAAGTAGAAGCATGATGAATGCAAAAGTATATCCAGTACCACATTCATGTTGCAAATTATGATTTAATTTCAGAAAAAAAATCTTCTGTCTCATTAAATTAATGATTTTATTTGAATTTGATTTGATTTTAATTTTGTTTAAACTTTATTTGGAAAATTTGCTTTGGTCTTATAATTGAATAAGCATTATAAACATTCATAATGTATATAATCTATCATGTAATGCTTATATATCTACATATTATTATAACAAAATGTGCAACTTAGTCATAGGATTCCAAATGAATTCTTTTTTAAAGACATGAAAGGTAAGTCTGAAAACACTGGACTCCAGCAATAGGCCACCAATAAGCAAGTGACAAGGTGTGCCAAATTCTGTTATCTAAAACACTGATGAAAGAAAAAAAGGGGCAAATAAATACCTGTCAGTTGCCCACTGTGGACCTATTATGTGCTAATTACCAAGTCAGGTACTGTTGTGATTAGCAGTGTCATTTAATTCTCACATTAACACTATAAATCTGCAAGTAACTGTCAATATCCCCACTTGACTGAAGAGAAATTGGGGCATATAAAAGTTGGGTGACTTCATGAATCTTCCAACCACATAAATAACAGAGCAGGGATTTTCAGACTCTGAATTTATTTTTTTCATAATCCCATATTCTCTTCTAAAGAGACTGTGTTGGTTGTCAATTTTCAGGCTAGAGAGTGTCAAAAATAAAAGAATTGGATAAGGTGACAAGGATAAATAGAATAGTGAAGAAAGATGATATAGATGAAGACAAAAATAATAGTACATCTGTCTTTCTGTCTATGATCACTCATCTAGTTATTTTAATTACTTCCAATTTTGTATATGGATAAAGCTGAGCAAGTTACGTTTTTCAAAAGAGGCAGAGAAGAAATGATCACTCATAATTGCCTACCTTCAAAGGTGGCACTCTAGAAGTCAATATAAGGTGACTATTATTATTAGTCAGAAGAATATTTATTTATTTACTTATTTATTTTATTTTTTAGAAACTGAGTTTTGCTCTATCACCCAGACTGGAACGCTGTGGTGCAATCATAGCTGACTTCAACCTTGATTCCTGGGCTCAAGTAATCCTCCTGCCTCAGCCTACAAGTATCTGGGACTGCAGAAATGCACTGCTGTGCTCTCTTAATTTTTTAAAATTATTTTTTGTAGAGATAGTATTCTTGCTATGTTGCCCAGGGTGTTCTCAAACTCATGGGTTCAAGCAATCCTCCCACCTCAGCCTCCCCAAATTCTAGCATTACAGGCATGAGCCACTGCACTCTGCTGGAAGATCATTGTTTTGAGCATAAGTCAAAATTTAACAAAGAAAAGTGCCTGTGAAGACATTTACTTGACTATTTATTAGGCCAGTAGCAGTAAGACACATCTGAGTCATCCAGCTGTTTCTCATTATCATCTCCCTGTTTATTACTACATCAAAGAAAGAAATAAAAGTTGTGAAAACAAGGAAAATAATGTGAAAAACAAGAGATAGCAACTGATATTCATAGAGAAAAACAAAAGATAACTACCGGGCATGTATTTTGTGTCAAGCTTTGTACTAATACTTTTTACATATTTTCTTTTATTTTATATGTATTTTCTAATTTAATTCACATAATAGTCTTGTGAGGTAATTATTATTTCTATATTTTTTAAAGAAGAAGCTATGCCTCAGAGAAGTCGAGTGATTTGTCTAAAATTACACCTTCAGTAAGTGGTAGAACCAAGTCCAGTCTTTCTGACTCCCTAGTACCTCTATACAAATACTCTATGTATTCACTGTCTTCTTATTCCACGTGTATCAAAATAACATTCAAGGCAAGAGCAGGTCAATCATTTCAATGTCTTTTATTAACCAGCATTAAAAATTGCAATGTGTTTACATATGTGTGTTGGCATCAGATATATACCGTCTAAATATATTGCTGACTTCCTAGTTACATTAGGTTTGCTACTTGCAAACAAACCATTTTAATAACATGTTCTGGGATGGGTTCTGGTCCATATTCTCTTCTAACTCTATGACTGCAAATTTGTCCTGTGTTTGCTGTCATGCATTTGCCCAAAAAGTTCTTGATTACAGTATATTTTAAATTCACAATCACTCTATTTTTTAACTTCTGCAATAATTTTCTTTTTTCCTTGCATATTCTATATTTTTAGTTTATGACTAATTCATCCATGGATGACTCAAGAATTCTGTTTTATTCTGGCACATCTGAAATTATTTCTCTTCTCTTGAGATCACCATGATATATATTCAAATTTCATTCTCCAAATGTCACTGCTGAAGGTCTGAATTATTTTCTCAATTTTATTTTGTTTTTGGCCATCAGAACTTTGGTGCCAGGAGAGTTTACTTTAAAATAATATTTTTATTATGCAAAATAATTTTTAAATCAAGTGGCCAAGTTTTCCTACATTAATTGTATTTTTGTGAAACCCAAACAAACCAGATATACTAATATTATCCAATCATGGCTTGTGGGGATACCACTCGAGAAAAATAGACCAAAATTATAAAAAGGGCAGTTGAAGCGAATAAATTTTAAAAGTTGTGATTTTTTGTGTGTATTTTTTTTCTCCATATGCAGGCTACAAAGGAATAAATCATGATCATTTTTCTTTAGTAATTTTGATTTGATCTTTTAACAGATATCTATTGGATACCCTCATGTATTAGGCTTTATGCCAAGCCAAGTAGTTCGCAGTTGAAAACAGATAAGCAAACACCGAAATAGATAAGAAAAATTGTGTGTGTAGGGGGAGGGGAGCGAAATAATATTAGCACACCAGACATTTAGTAGATAATGAGTAAACAAATGTTGACAAATAGGAAAGGAAATGGTATAGCTTGATGTCTAAAGAAAGACTTGTATTAAAAAGCAGTAGCTTCCTAGTAGAAAAGTAAGTCAGAGGGACATTACCAACAATGAGTGAAAGTACAGAATAGAGAAGTGGCAGTGTGTGCGCAAAGTGCTTTTTGTGGGTGGGGGTGACTGTGGTGGAGTTGGCCAAGTATGTGACGTGGAGAGTGGAGGATGCAGCAATAGAAGGAACCAGATTGTAGAATGTCTTTTATATTATTTGTGTCTTGGTAAAATACCATTAAAAGAGACAATGATTTCTCTCACACCTTGGGGGTCTAGTTTTAAACGTGAGGCTTCTTAACCCAAAATTAAATAATCCTGTCCAAATGTACCAGACCGGTCCTAGTGGTCCGGGCCTTCGCTGACATACCCTCCAAAATAAAGCAGTTGTAATTTTCTTTGTGCTCTAGCTCTAATTTGCAACATTAAGTGCCCTGATCTGAAATCACTCCACATACTGTGATCTCATCCCAGGTTCCCGGCTTTTTTTTATTTTTTATTTTTGGAAGACCTTTTAAAAGCATTTCAGCCTCCAGGGACAACCACAACTTTTTTTCCTTCATTTGCCTGGGAAAAAAGGAGATTCTTTTTTGATGGGAATAAGGATGAGAGAAAGAGTTTCTTGTTTTATATAGTTTTAACTTTTGAATAAAGGTTATGGCTTATTTTAATATATAATAAAGAATGAAAAAACATCTAAAAGTTAAGAAAACAGAAACAGATAATCACAATCCCTGAAAAATTGATGAAATATTCACACAGAGAAAAATAATTCAAGTAACTTTTGAATGTAAGATGTTGACTATAAAAAATCTATAGAAAATATTGCATATGAATTAAAAGAATAAAAAAACTTGAAAATTTAGTTAATTGATTTGTTTCAATGGTCTCTGATAAAACTGTAAAACTGTTTTGGGTATGTGGTGAGATTTTTTAAATGATTAAACAGGGACATTCTGAAGAATAAGAATACTCACAAACACTATATACAAGGAGAGAACTACAAATGTCAAACGGAGGATGATAAGAATCAAACCTGTAGTGCTAGATTTCAGTTTGGGGTTATCAGTATGAACACACACACATGTGTGCTCATGGGGGCCCATGTGCAGGCCCACACACAAACACATATTTGCCCTAACTCTGTCCCTGGGAAGGGTCAAGAAGCAGCAACACACAAGAGGCAATATATACTCAGAACTTAGATCTTGGTTTCAAAATAGCATTTTCTACTAATAAGAACCAAAGCTTCTTGGAGAAATAACTGATTTTGATCTGGGGAACAAAAAGTACAAGGTGAATCCACAGCACCTTATAGGGCCAGAAAATAAGGAAATGCTCAGAGTCTAATGGGGACATGAAAAAAGAACACAGCGGCCATTTTAAAGTAGATCCCACTAACAAAGTTGGGACACTCTGAACAATAGAATAATGAAATATAATTCATTTAAAATTTAAAAAAGAAAAAAAACGTGTTCATAATAATAAGAAAGAGAACGAGAGGGAGAGAAATGAGGTGAGGGAAGCTTCTTTACTGAAAAATGTCAATGATAAATGTAGAACCTCTGTAGTAATAATCGATTTTGACAATATTCCTTAAATCATTGCTCAACCAAATGTTGTTGCGGAACACAGTATCAATTCCACTTTTACAAAGTGTAAAAGTTTTGTTACAAGGAAGGTATCAGATCGTCTTAATCTTAACCAAATAATGGAGCGTCATCTGCATCCTGATGACATGCTGTGAGAGACCCATAGCATTACTAATAGGATGTTCTTACTTGAAATGTTGAGTGCAAATTTACTCATGAGGAGACAGTCAGACATCTTCAGACTATGAGATTTTTGGCAAGAAAACTGACCTGGATTTTACAAATAATTCAATGTTACAGAAAACAATTCAAGTGAGGAAGCCTGTTGCTTCATCACGAAAGACTACGGAGATATAATGCAAATATAGAAATTCTGATTGGGTTTTTGATATTAAAACAAAAGCAGAAACAAAAAAAATGGTATTTTTTTAGCTGCTTAGAGAAGTGAAGAAATTTGTAAGGGTTGCATTTTAAAAATGTTACTGAATTAATGTTGACTTTCATATTTGCTGTAAGGGAACTGAGTCTGTGTCAGAAAACTTGCTCATTCTTTTTAAAAAAAGTTTTATTTTAAAGATCGGTACAGTTCAGAGTTAGGTATGCAAATGGTCATTGTACACGTAAGTTTGGTCCACACTTCACCTGGTTTGAGATAAGGTACCCTTATTGATAAAGTTTGCTCCCCTACCCCCTGGCAGGTTCCCACTACTGCCAATCCCTTTCTTATAGTATTATGATAATTGTTCAGGGTCCACTCATGAGTGAGAACACGTGATACTCAGTTCTTTGTTTCTGTAATAGATCACTGAGCATTATAGACTCAAAATCCATCTAAGTTGTCGCAAAGTTCATAATTTTGTCCTTCTTTATGGCTGCGTAATATTCTATCCTGTGTATGTACCACATTTTTTAATTCAGTTCACATCGATGGGCAACATGGATGGTTCCTTGTTTTTGCCATTGTGAATAATGCTGCAATAAACATGCATGTGCAAGTATCTTTTTCATAGAGTGATTTAAGTTCCTCTGGGTATATTCCCAGCAGGAGGATTATGGAAGTTCGAGTCTTAGATCTTCTAGGGCTCACCACACTGTTTTCCACAGAGGTTTTTCTAGTTTACATTCCCACCAATAGTGTAGAAATGTTCCCTCTTCCCTGCATCCTCTCCAGCATCTGCTGTTTTTTGAGTTATTGATTATGGCCAAGTCTCAGGTTACAAAATCAATGTGCAAAAGACAGTCACATTCTTATACACCAACAAACAGGTAGATAACCAAAAAAAAAAAAAAGCATAGTTCCATTCACAATGCAACTAAAAAGATGAACTACCTCAGCATCTTCCTAACCAGAGAAGTGAAAGACCTTTACAACGAAAACTACAAAACACTGCTCAACAAAATGAAAGATGACACAGACAAAAGGAAAAATATTCCATGTTGATGGATTGAAAGAGTCAAAATTGTTAAAATGTCCATCCTATCCAAGGCAATCTACAGATTTAATGCAATACTCATTAAATTATAGATCTAATACAATACCCATCCTTCTCAGACTGGAAATGACAATACAGAAATTCATATGGAAACATAAATGACCACCAATAGCCAAAACATTCCTCAGAAAGAAACAAAGCAGGACGGGCTCGGTGGCCCAGTCTGTAATCCTGCGCCTTTGGGAGGCTGAGGTGAGTGGATTGCCTGAGCCCATGGGTTCGAGACCTGCCTGGGCAGTGAGACCTCATCTC